>NC_061825.1:2383195-2390695 GCF_019202785.1 Penaeus chinensis
GGCATTTGCTTCGTGTTGTGCAGCTCTGTTTGCTTTTGATTCAGTGCGCTATGTCTCAGTCCCCATTGTATCCGCTGTTGGTTTGTTTGAAGACAGGAATGTGATGTATTCTTTGGGGTGGAAGGAATGAGCGAGACCGCCACAGACGAATCGTGAAATAAGATTTTGTTCCGTAGGTTGAAGAAGTAAGTTAGACCGTGATGTTGTAAGGCTTGTCAGCTTTTTGGTGAAATCTAAGAAGTAAAAGATGATTGCTGAGAAATATGATTCTAGAAGATAAACCTAAGAGGCAGTATCAGGTAAACCCGAAATAGGATATATCCGACGGTGGCAGAAGGAATGGAAAGATTGGAAACCTGCTCCTGGATTGTGAAGTGCGAATGTAAATGGAGAACGAGGGAATGCGAGAAAGAGATAAAAAGAGGAAGATAAAAAAAAAAAAAAATCGCTTAGAAATCACTTCATTATTCATTAGACAGGATTTCTTGGCTCAAGTGAGGAAAAGGGAGGATTGTAAATTGGAGTCGATTGAAAGAGGAACTGAGGAACTGATCTGCGGAACCAGCTGATAGGTAAAGCCAGAGAAGAGGAGAAAATGTTAAAGGCCTGGCTTGTTTATTTCCAGTAATGTGGTTCTTATTAAAAACTTACCATCAACAACGTTTTCTTGGGTTCTGTCCGTAGGAGGCGAATGAGATAAGTTTTAATCGGAAATGCTTTTTGATCCAAGGGAAAAGAGTAGTAGATTTTATGATATGTATCTTCAACGAAATAATCAAAATATAATAGAATAATGGATCAAATCCCGAGCATAAGGGTTAGTTTATCAACAGGAAATTCCATTAATTCTTTATCAGTATCGCAGCATTCGATGAGATAAGGAATGAATGGAGACAAATCTATTTTGATTGTAAAACACTGGAAATCATTATTCCATCATAACGCAGTGTAATTTTTTAGAACAACAACGAGTCCGTCTAGTCAAGTAAGTTCATGCAATATTAGCTCAGAAACGACTCGCTTTTCTTGTTCAATTTTACATAGCCCAGCCATCTCCTCAAACTTTACCGATACGTTCTTTAACTTCGAGAACTTGATTTTTTTTTTTTACAGAAGAGTTGCCATTTCAAAATGTGTATATAAGAGGCATCAGATTTATTCCCCATTCGTGCGACTTGTACAACAAAACACTCATAATAACACCAAGGCCCTTTCTTCCCTCCTCCTCTCCCCTCCCCCCTACAGAATCGAGGCCAAAGGGAAGCTCGCTGGAGGGAGGGGGGGGAGGGAGGGGGAACAACGTATTTGGTTAGGACCAGCTTCTTTGATGTCAAAGTAATAACGGTCCTGACTTAAGGAGCTCGAGGAAAACAAGTTACGGCGGGGAGGGAGGAAGGCGGGTGAGATCAGCGGGATGTGTTGGGGTGAGAGGCGTAGGCTGCATGGCGACGTTATAAGTTTTTTTTTTTTTTTTTTTTTTTTTGTTTCGTGTGTGTGCGTGTGTGTGTGTGTGTGTGTGTGTGTGTCTGTCTGTCTGTCTGTCTGTCTGTCTGTCTGTCTGTCTGTCTGTCTGTCTGTTAGTGTTTGTATAGAATGGTGTCAGATTAGAATCCGATCTCTTTCCGTTTTTATTTCATTCTGGTAAGAATCGGATCGATTCATTGATTCATCTTTAACGAAGAGTCACGTTTTCGAATGTACCGAATTGTATCGCGGAGGGCAGGTAAGGTCCAATTTGGGGCTGGAAGCTGGGGCACCTGACGAAGGGAAACGGAGGACCGCGATAGACCAAGGAATGGAGAAGGGAACTGGAGTGAGGGAGTGAGGGAGTGAGGGAGTGAGGGAGTAAGAGAGTATAGGAGTAAGGGAGTGAGGGAGTAAGGGAGTGAGGGAGTAAGGGAGTGAGGGAGTAAGGGAGTGAGGGAGTAAGGGAGTGAGGGAGTGAGGAAGTGAGTGAGGGAGTGAGGGAGTGAGGGAGTAAGGGAGTGAGGGAGTAAGAGAGTATAGGAGTGAGGGAGTAAGGGAGTGAGGGAGTAAGGGAGTGAGGGAGTAAGGGAGTGAGGGAGTGAGGGAGTAAGGGAGTGAGGGAGTAAGGAAGTAAGGGAGTAAGGGAGTGAGGGAGTAAGGGAGTGAGGGAGTAAGGGAGTTAGGGAGTAAGGGAGTGAGGGAGTAAGGGAGTGAGGGAGTAAGGGAGTGAGGAAGTGAGGGAGTGAGGGAGTGAGGGAGTGAGGGAGTGAGGGAGTAAGGGAGTGAGGAAGTGAGGGAGTAAGGGAGTGAGGGAGTAAGGGAGTGAGGGAGTGAGGGAGTAAGGGAGTAAGGGAGTGAGGGAGTAGGAGTGAGGGAGTGAGGGAGTGAGGGAGTGAGGAGTAAGGAGTAAGGAGTGAGGGAGTAAGGGAGTAAGGAGTAAGGGAGTAAGGAGTGAGGAAGTGAGTGAGGGAGTAAGAGTGAGGGAGTAAGGGATGAGGGAGTAAGGGAGTAAGGGAGTTAGGAGTAAGGAGTGAGGGAGTAAGGGAGTTAGGAGTAAGGAGTGAGGGATGAGGGAGTAAGGGAGTTAGGAGTAAGGAGTGAGGGAGTAAGGAGTGAGGAGTAAGGGAGTGAGGGAGTAAGGGAGTTAGGAGTAAGGAGTGAGGGATGAGGGAGTAAGGGAGTTAGGAGTAAGGAGTGAGGAAGTGAGGGAGTAAGGAGTAAGGAGTGAGGAAGTGAGTGAGGGAGTGAGGAAGTGAGGGAGTAAGGAGTGAGGAAGTGAGGGAGTAAGGGAGTGAGGGAGTGAGGATAAGGGAGTGAGGAAGTGAGGGAGTAAGGAGTAAGGGAGTAAGGAGTAAGGAGTGAGGAAGTGAGGGAGTGAGGGAGTAAGGGAGTGGGGGAGTAAGGAGTGAGGAAGTGAGTGAGGGATGTGCCAGTGTTTGAGATGGATAAGGAAATTTATAAAGTCAGTGTGTGCGGCGGCGTGGAAAGCTACTAAGGAAGCATTCAAGCTACTCACGCGGGAGAAATGTCACTTTAGTCCTCGATTTGTAAGTAAGCCGTAATTTCGTAATGATATGCGGTGCGGCGAAGCGGCCTGTGTGTGAGATTTTTTTTTTTTTTTGAGTTGGTATTAGATATGTTGCACTGAATATATTGCCGATGAAACTGAGCCTAAGTATATGAAGGACAAGTTAGTCAGAGTGACAATGTTTATAAGATGCCGTGGAGGAAAGTTGTTTCGAAGAAAAGAAAATACCCAAGCGGCTGGAAACTACGAGGGTCACAGTGCGGAGTAAACAACAGAACAAAACAGCTTCAATGATCGACGAACGAATCATTAAGTACTTGATGTGGACATTAAATACTGTTGTTTATAGCATAAACAAAACGGAATATCAGTTTATATGGAATGGCTATCCTACCAATATAATGGAACCTGAAAAGTGCATGAAGGGCACGCGCGTACATGCATATACGTCTTATCACAAGCTAATTACGTAAGGTGTATAAAAACGTGACCTGCATTTACATATGCATATGCATAAGCCAGATTTAGTTGTGTTTTCCAAGACTCGGGGCGGAATGCCGGAGGCCAAAGAATATCCGACAAGTGCCGTTAGAAAGTTTTTCGTGAACTGGCCTACATAATATTCGTAGGCATATAGCAAAACATAGTAGTCGAATCCTAGTGCTTGAGTACCTAGCTACGAGATCTGTTGGCAACAGAGAGGATAATGCGTTATTGTATACAAAGTATATATATTTCGTATATATATATGTATGCATATATGTATATATATGTATGCATATATGTATATATATGTATGCATATATGTATGCATATATGTATATATATGTATGCATATATGTATGCATATATGTATATATATGTATGCATATATGTATATATATGTATGCATATATGTATATATATGTATACATATGTATGTATATATATGTATACATATGTATGGATATATGTATATATATGTATGCATATATGTATATATATGTATACATATGTATGGATATATGTATATATATGTATGCATATATGTATATATAATTATATACATGCATAAATGTATATATAATTATATACATGCATAAATGTATATATATGTATACATATGTATGGATATATGTATATATATGTATACATATGTATGGATATATGTATATATGTATACATATGTATGGATATATGTATATATATGTATGCATATATGTATATATAATTATATACATGCATAAATGTATATGTAATTATATGCATGCATAAATGTATATGTAATTATATGCATGCATAAATGTATATGTAATTATATACATGCATAAATGTATATGTAATTATAGACATGTATAAATGTATATGTAATTATATACATGCATAAATGTATATATAATTATATACATGCATAAATGTATATATAATTATATACATGCATAAATGTATATGTAATTATATACATGTATATATGTATATACAATTATGTACATGTACATATGTATATATAATTATATGCATGTACATATGTATATATAATTATATGCATGTATATATGTATATGTATTTATATACATGTATAAATGTATATGTAATTATATACATGCATAAATGTATATGTAATTATATGCATGCATAAATGTATATATAATTATATACATGCATAAATGTATATATAATTATATACATGCATAAATGTATATATAATTATATACGTGTATAAATGTATATGTAATTATATACATGTATAAATGTATATGTAATTATATACATGTATAAATGTATATATAATTATATACATGCATAAATGTATATGTAATTATATACATGTATAAATGTATATGTAATTATATGCATGCATAAATGTATATATAATTATATACATGCATAAATGTATATATAATTATATACATGCATAAATGTATATGTAATTATATACATGCATAAATGTATATGTAATTATATGCATGCATAAATGTATATGTAATTATATGCATGCATAAATGTATATGTAATTATATGCATGCATAAATGTATATGTAATTATATGCATGCATAAATGTATATGTAATTATATACATGTATAAATGTATATGTAATTATATACATGCATAAATGTATATGTAATTATATGCATGCATAAATGTATATGTAATTATATGCATGCATAAATGTATATGTAATTATATGCATGCATAAATGTATATGTAATTATATACATGCATAAATGTATATGTAATTATATACATGTATAAATGTATATGTAATTATATGCATGCATAAATGTATATGTAATTATATACATGCATAAATGTATATGTAATTATATACATGTATAAATGTATATGTAATTATATGCATGCATAAATGTATATGTAATTATATGCATGCATAAATGTATATGTATGTATACATATGTATGGATATATGTATATATAATTATATACATGCATAAATGTATATGTAATTATATGCATGCATAAATGTATATGTAATTATATGCATGCATAAATGTATATGTAATTATATGCATGCATAAATGTATATGTAATTATATACATGCATAAATGTATATGTAATTATATACATGCATAAATGTATATATAATTATATACATGCATAAATGTATATATAATTATATACATGCATAAATGTATATGTAATTATATACATGCATAAATGTATATGTAATTATATGCATGCATAAATGTATATGTAATTATATACATGTATAAATGTATATGTAATTATATACATGCATAAATGTATATGTAATTATATACATGCATAAATGTATATGTAATTATATGCATGCATAAATGTATATGTAATTATATGCATGCATAAATGTATATGTAATTATATACATGCATAAATGTATATGTAATTATATACATGCATAAATGTATATGTAATTATATACATGCATAAATGTATATGTAATTATATGCATGCATAAATGTATATGTAATTATATACATGTATAAATGTATATGTAATTATATACATGCATAAATGTATATGTAATTATATACATGTATAAATGTATATGTAATTATATGCATGCATAAATGTATATGTAATTATATGCATGCATAAATGTATATGTAATTATATACATGTATAAATGTATATGTAATTATATGCATGCATAAATGTATATATAATTATATACATGCATAAATGTATATGTAATTATATACATGTATAAATGTATATGTAATTATATGCATGCATAAATGTATATGTCTCCTAGTAGGCCCCCAAAATCCTGGATCTTGGTCCAGGAGACCTCTAGTCCCAGGTGCTTTGTTTCATTGCTAAATGCATCAAGAGCTGCCACTAGGGTTTCCAACATCATCAGTCAGGGAGGGTGGATCCTCGCTGATGGGTGGGTCTGACAGAGGAATCTCAACATTACCTGCATCAAGTTAACTGTTGGTGGATCAACCTGATACAACTGCTGAATATACTCAGCCCAATGCACATACACCTCATCAGGATCTGAGATTATCTGGCCACTTGCAGAGCGGACTGCAGTTGTCTGTGAGGAGGGCTTGGGGTTTAGCTTTCTCAGGGCTTGGTGGGCAGGATGAAGGTCATTTACTTGAAAATGGCTTTCGACCTCCTCTGCAAGATTACTGATAGACTGTTCCATATCCCCTCTCAACAGTGACCTATTCCTGCGCACCAGAGAACAGTACAAATTGCGATTTCCTGACAATTGAGCCACACGACATCTGTGGCTTCCAGTGTCTCCTGCGAGATGGAATTCTGTCTTGCTCTTGGGCGTTCACCAGTCGATTCTTAGGCTGCACCAAGGGTTTCATGCTTGAAGGTGTCCCACAGAAGAATAGGGTCCATCAGGCTCTCGAGTGCTATGAAACGACCAGAGATAGTCTCGGCAAACCCCTGGGCACACTCATCCTCCCTCAATCTGTCCACATGAAACACCTATAGGGTGTTCATTGTGGACCCAGCGAGTAGCCACAACTAATCTATGATCAGTTCCACAGAACTCGGCAGTTCTGGAGGATCCTCCATCGAGTGCTAATGAGGATGTGGTCGATTTCCTAGGCCACACTACCAATATTGCTGTACCAAGTCCAATGAAGCGGGTAAGAACAATACCAGGAGCCAGAAATCCTCAATTTCTGGGACCTAGCAAAGTCACGGAAAAGGAGGCTATTCTCACTGCCAGCGTTCGCTCCTGAGCCATGAGGACCAACAGACATCTTGTAGCCAGCTCGATCACAGCCAGATACCGCATTGAAGTCACCCAGAACAATACAAATATCTCACTGAGGACAGCTATCTGATGCAAGTTTGGCATAAAACATCTCTTTCATCTCAAGTTTATATACATTCGTAGGAGCATACACAGCAATAAGAGACATGAAGCCAAGTGAAAGCTTCAGTCTTAATACCATAATACGCTCATCAACTGGAGTGACCTCTTCTACTGAGGGTTGAAGTCTGCTGGGGATGGCTATGGTACTCTCTGGAGATGGTGGCTATTGCTGCGG
>NC_061825.1:2393195-2403195 GCF_019202785.1 Penaeus chinensis
CCCCTTGCCTATCTACTTTTTTCACTCCTCATTTTCTAATATTCTAGGCTAATTTCCCGACCACAAAGATGAAATATTTCAAGGATGGCGGTCGAGTTGCGTTTTTACAATAATATTTCTAATTGCATAATGTGAGGACTCCGGAGAAGAAATTCCAAAATCAAAATGAGTGGCTCTTCTTGAAACATTTTACAACCTGAACGTCATTTCACGTAATGCGACTCTGCGAACTGACTTTCTACAAGGAAGATCGCAGAACAACTTTACCGAAATGAATTCTCTCTCTCTCTCTCTCTCTCTCTCTCTCTCTCTCTCTCTCTCTCTCTCTCTCTCTCTCTCTCTCCCCCCCCCTCCCTCCCTCCCTCCCTCCCTCCCTCCCTCCCTCCCTCCCCTCCCTCCCTCCCTCCTTCCCCCCCTTCCCTCGCTCTCTTCCCCCCCTTCCCTCGCTCTCTCCCCTTCCCTCTCTCTCTCCCTCTCTCCCCCTCCCACTCTCTCAAAGGTGATTCTCTCTCCCTCTCCCTTCCTCTCCCTCTCCCTCCTCTCCCCTCCCTCCATCTCCCTCTCCTCTCCTCTCCTCCCTCCCTCTCCCTCTTCTCCCCTCCCTCTATCTCCCTCTCCTCCCTCCCTCTCCCTCTCCCTCTCCCTCGCCTCCCCCCTCTCCCTTTCCTCCCCTCCCTCCCTCTCTTCCCCCCCCCTCCCTCTCCTCTCCCCCCCTCCCTCTCCTCCCCTCCCCCCCTCTCTTCCCCTCCCCTCTCCTCCCCTCCCTCTCCCTCTCCCTCTCCCTCTCCCTCTCCTCCCCTCCTCCCCTCCCTCCCTCCTTCTCCCTCTCCTCCCCTCCTCTCCCCTCCCTCCCTCCCTCTCCCTCCCTCCCCTCCCTCCCCTCCCTCCCCCTCCCTCCCCTCCCTCCCCTCCCTCCCCTCCCTCCCCTCCCTCCCTCCCTCCCACTACGACTATTATTACTACTATTACTACTACTACAGTTCAGCTCAAGAAATAAATGATGGCGGTTCCGTTCTCAAAGATGATCAATGCGACGGTGATTTTTTTTTTTTTTTTATCTCTTATTTGTTCTCGGTATTGTCCACTGTACAACAGACGCTGCACTCTACAGCTATTCGAGTTCATCCCCAAGCCTGCTGCAAAGTCACGCACTCATCTTCCCTTTTGCACGACTCCGAAGGTCGGATTTTCCCCTTCGTCATCGTCGTCATCTCCCGTGCCCTGATTTTCGCCTCGTAGGGAAGTGAATTAGGCCCTTATTGCCTGCATCCGCATGATATCTCTCAAGGAGCAATTTCCTCTTTAAAAAAAAAAAAAAATGAAGTCTGTTTTTCTTCGATAATGCATATCAGAGTAATCATGTGAAGTGGCGTTTCGCGATGTCGCCTTGCAAGAGTTCGGCAGTCGGGAGTGACAGGGGGTCGAGAAGTTAAGGCTACTCGTTTAAAGTTCCGAACACGACCGTGGCGTAGGCCGTAGGGGTGGAAGTGGCGCCACGCTCGGTAGTTGGTGGTTTTAACTGACTCTGTGTCATTATTCATGTAAGGAAATTCTCATGATACTTGCTTAATCATTAAAGTATTTGTTGTGCTGCGCAGTGTTCGCTAATTAGGGATTAATGTGTGTCTTTGTAAAAAAAATAAAATTGTGAAAATATCCTATAAAGTCCATTCTAGGATATTCTTTTATGATCGTTTTTGCTAAGGTTGATATTTTGTTGCTGTTGTTGTAGGTTAAGAATAGTTAAGTTGTAATATATTTTGATAATATTGTAAATACGGCCGTGACCGAGCATGGTTTGCTATTTGGGTCCCTCATTTCGGTCTTATGCATTTTTAAAGTTTTGTTTTCATTTTCATTGCTTGACCGACCGAAAGTTCAGCGTAGAGAATGTTAGTGTTTTAATTTATCATTACTTTATATTTTTATATTTTTTATATATAGGACACATTGTGAGCATTGGCAACTTTTCCCAAAGCTGTTGCGAATTTATGTATTTTCGATATCGCTGGAATTGTGAATAGAACGATTTGTTTTTTCCATTATCCACAATGATTGATATGAGAATTAAGTAGCTTAAAAAAGAACATAAAAGATATACTCTGTGAGGCAGGATGTGTGCAATCAGTATTATGAGTAGCAGTTTCTTTTCTGCATAAATAGGGCCTCATAACGACCAGTATAAATGTGTATAATTTAAGTCTTGTCTGAATCGATGTTTTTGGGCATGTAAAATTAAAGGTAAAAAAAATATTTTCATTTAAAGATAGCAGTCTGTCTTTCCTCTCTCTTCCTCCCCCTCCCCCCTCATCCCACTCCCTCCTTCCTCATTCCACCTCTTTTCCTTCCCTTCTTCTCCTCTTCCTCCTCCTCCTCCTTTTCCTCCTTTTCCTCCTCCTCCTCCTCCTCCTCCTCCTCCTCCTCCTCCTCAATTTCCTCCTTCTCCTCCTTTTCCTCCTTTTCCTCCTCCTCCTTTTCCTCCTTTTCCTCCTCCTCCTCCTCCTCCTTTTCCTCCTTTTCCTTCTCCTCCTCCTTTTCCTCCTCCTCCTCCTCCTCCTCCTCCTCCTCCTCCTCCTTTTCCTCTTCCTCCTCCTTTTCCTCTTCCTCCTCCTTTTCCTCTTCCTCCTCCTTTTCCTCTTCCTCCTCCTTTTCCTTCTCCTCTTTTTCCTCCTCCTCTTTTTCCTCCTCCTCTTTTTCCTCCTCCTCTTTTTCCTCCTCCTACTCCTACTTCTCCTTCGCCTACTCCATCTCCCCCCTCCTCCTTCATCTCCCCCTTTTCTCCCTCCCCTCCTATTCCTCCCCTCCTCTTCCTCCCCTCCTCTTCCTCCCCTCCTCTTCCTCCCCTCCTCTTCCTCCCCTCCTCTTCCTCCCCTCCTCTTCCTCCACTTATCCCCTTTCTCCTTCTCCTTCTCCTTCTTCTCCCTCCCTCCCTCCCTCCCTCCCTCCCTCCCTCCCTCCCTCCCTCCCAATTCCTATCTCTACCCCCTCCCCCCCCCATCCCCTCCCGCTTCTCTGACATACGCAATTTCCTCATCCCGCAAAGCCATATCGTAGCATGTATTTGTACCCTTTAAAAGTGACCCTTTTTGTTTCTTTCCGATTGCAGGAATATGTGAACCCGGAGAATTTAGCAGCAGAGCTCGAGCGGGAGTTGCTGGCTCTAAAGCTCCATGTGGCTCGCTCTCATGCCCTTCTCCATCACTACCAGGTAAGTCGGTTCGTCGTTAGAGCATTTGCAAGCAGACTTAGAGAGAGAAATTGGCGATAGCCCTTTAGAAAGATAATTGAGAAAGCAGGGTTAAGATACGTTTTCTGAAAGGTACGCATTTGGGGAAGTTTTGTGAACGTACGTAGGCCTGATCATTCTTTCTTGTGTCATTTTGTGCTACGTCCTAATGACTTCTGTTGTTTTCTGGTCAGAGCTCGAGTCTTTATGGCAGCAGGAGCGAGGTGTCCACGCCCCCCGCGCCGCCTCTGCGCCAAGGTAAGAGATGTAAATGACTGAAGAAGGAAGCGAGGGTGTAAATATACTTGTTTATATAGGTGTATCTATATTTCCATGTGTGTGTGTGTATATATATATATATATATATATATATATATATATAGACATATATACACATATATATACATATATATACATATATATATATATACATATATATACATATATATACATATATATACATATATGTATGTATGTATGTACATATCCTTATGCATATTCATACACATACATATGTGTATATATATGTTTGTATATATGTATGTGTACACGTCCAGATGTATGTATATCGGTATGTGTGGATGTATGTGGTATTTTTTCATTATACTTTAGGTCTCAGGTTTTTAACCTTTTACCTACCCTTTGAGCATTTTTAGTGTTATCCATATATACCCTCTCTTGAGTAATAATTGGGAGAAAACGTGGAAATAACATTGGGTTTTGTATACTTCCACTTTATGAAGGTGTTACGGTGAAACATATTGCATTCTCCTTGCTGAAAAGCATTTTATCCACGCTTTTAATAATGCAACCATACCTAATACTCAAAAATTGAATAAGGAAATAGTAAGGAGCCACTATTTACACACATTCCCTGTATATTATTACAAAACAGTAGCTACTCCGTGCCTTGAAGATAACCAGAGAACAATTTCTGCTGCTTATTTTTAACCCGAATTCAGAATAATAGCGTGATTTGGCATATGCTCTGTCTTTTTCACATCCATTATAGTGTGTTAAATATGGCATCACAGGTTCAACCAGTGCAGGGGAGACGTCAGGTGGAACTGGAAGTAATATTTCTCTCTAAAGGCTGTCAGAATACAAGACGCCTATGGAGAGCTTACCTCATGATAAACCTTTGGCGAATGCCCAGGTTTGCGCGTGCCCCTGGTTGAAAACGACGATTAATTGCCACAGAGTGCAACATTTTTTTTTTTTTTTTTTCAAAAGCGGATCTAAAAATGTGATAGAAATTAAAGTTTGCTCCCTTACTTGAAAAGGAACAAACAAGAATAGTCACGTTGCCACATTGAAAAGATGACTAACGAATATTACGACATCACCTCTTCTATTCAGTCAAATTGCTGCGTCAGTCTTTTTTTCTATATTTGATTTGTAAGTTCTTTGTGGTTGAGTCGCGGTATTTTACGACTGTCAGATTCCTTCGTTTTTTGTTTATGTACGGAAGCGAAACTGTTGCAATAATCTGTTTTTTCTGTCATTATTTTCATGTTAATATTGTAAGTTATTGTTGACTATTGATTCGAAGATTTAACACATCTACAACGTAAGCCACGGAGCATATAACAGAGAAAAAAAATGATGGTATATTAGTTGTATGAGATACAGCGGCTTTTGGTTTCGGTAAAATCGTAGGAGAAGGTCTGCGAGCACGATCGGCTGAAATGTGCATTAGCTTGTGTATTGTAGAGCATTGTGCCTCACCACCCCAGATCACAATCTTTCGACGCAAACTGATTTTACTTATTCATCGCGTAACAATGCAATGTCCTGAACTGGTCAAGTTTTGGCAGGTGAGTGTTGGTTGTTGCAGTTTACAGTGTGCAGTCGGTAGAAAGACACAGCAGTTAATCAACAGGTGGAAGGACGGGTGCGGCTGTACATTATGACGATTAAATGAATCCTAAATCAAACGAATACTTTAAAAGTTGATCATTCAGTTGGTTCAAAATTAACCAATAAGTAAGACACAGCTTTTATTACTGTCGAAGAAAAAAATGCATTACTTGAATAATCAAACTAAATGTGATTTAATTATATAAAAAAAAAAAAAAAAACGATGGATAAGGGGAAATAACAGAAAAAGGGGCGTATGGGAGAGGAGAGGGAGGGGAATAAGTGGTTGAGTTATGGGAGAAGGAGGAGGAGGGAAGGGGGAGGGGGCAGTGAAGGGCATAAACTTGGTGGAGGGGAAGTGAATCTAAGGAAGATTTGGGAGTAAGACGGGGTGGCAGAGAGGGAAAGGGGAAGGTAGAGGGAACAGGAAAGGAATAGGGAGAATGGAGGCGAATTTCCATGGGTCCAGCTAGTCAATAAATAAAATGAAAGAATTTTCCAGTGATTCCCACTTTTTTTCAATACTGTGATTAAGCGAAACCATTTGCAGTAGCACGGAAATAATGCCGAAGTATATTGCAACGCATTATTTTGTTGAAAATATGTAAAACGCTCACCGGGCCTAGCGAACTACTTCCTCCCGTGTTCCTCCGCGCCTCAAAATTCCCTTCTAACACTTGGAATTCCTTCGTTGTACTAAGATCGAAGTAGTTCTCCTTCAGATCAAAGAAAAAGAAAGAAAGAAATGCGTGGTTTACATTCGGAGCAAGGCAGTACAAGCCATGCAGTTTTAGAGTTTATTTGGTTTCGTTCTATTTCTACATTTCGGCGCTTTATTTCTGTTTATTCTCGCAGTGTTCTTGCATATGTTTTGATATGTCTATAGTGTTTACTTTATTTATTTACCCGGGCATTACCTCAGTTATTTTTTCATGTGAAAAGAGGGAGAAAGAACACGAGGGAGGAGAGAGGGAGGGTTAAACAGACGAATAAGTACAATGTCAACCCAGGCCCGGATGACATACATGTGGAGGAACTACTTATAATTTATTAATTGTTTACACAGAGATCGCTTCACATGTACTCGGTCACCAAGGAGCTAATAATTAGTTCTATCTTCGTTTTTAGTATCTTATTATTTTAGTTATCGTTTTTATATAATTATGCTAATCATAAGGCCAGGCGTAACAAGAATAATGTTCAAGTTAATAGCGTTAGACCCCCCCCCCCCCGCGCAAATTCAAGGAACAGGGAAACTAGGCTGGCTGAGCACTTATGGAGCCGTCCGTTTGCAACAAAATTCACTAAAAACTACAATGGACAGTATATAAACCCTGACTGATGGGTTAAAGGTGAAATATTGTCCAAAAACCCATACATATATAGATTTTTGGAAAATTAAACTAACTTATATTTGATATCGGTGGTGTCTATCCCTTGTCTTCCAATGTAGAAGATACATACCGCTAAAAAGTTCATCATGACCCATGGAAGTAAGGAAAGAGAACGAAACAGAAGCGGCATATCGGCGACTACACAAAGAACCAAACGCTGAATATAAAGTGGGGTCATCTAAGAGGCGCATGCTTTCGTTGGCAGGGCACGGGGTAGATCAGAAGACAGGCTTTACATATGGAAACCGCACTCTAAACGTGGAGGAACTAGATCTGCATAGATTTATTAATTCATTTTCGAAGCATTTGGGACGCGTTTGCCGTGTAGTTTTTTTATTTTTTATTAAAGGATTATGATGATTGTACCTTTTTTTTTTGTATCTGCATATTGAGTCTTAAAGGGGGTTTGATGGCCTTTGAAACAGGTCTTTGCTCATTTTAGGATACTCGTAAAACGGAATGCACCGATCAGGGAGGAGGATTAATATTCCTTGCTTTTGATAGTGAAATACGGAAGGATAATCTTAAAATCAAATTATTTAGATATAGGAAACGGGGAGGGATTTAAATGTAAAAGGCTTCTGCTCCTTCCCTGTGATCATTACCATCCTCCCCGATATTCAGTTTATGTTGATCCTTCACTTTAATATAAAAGAATGCTTTATAATTTATCCCGGATTGTGGTATGCCTTTTATCCATCCCCCCTCCCCCCAAGCCATTAGCTTCATCTCGCTGCTTCATGCTTTTAGAAAATTCGTTCAGGACTACCCATTGTGCCCCAGGACAAGGTGCTCGTATTTACATTTAAGTGACCCTTCTGGCATGTCTTTTAAGTTGGTCTGAGCATTAGAATAAGTTTTTGCATGAAAGAGTATATATATATATATATATATATATATATATGTATTTCATTTGTTTTTGCATTTGTTTTTTTGCACGGCATATGATCTGGGCAGGTTATTCTCAGGAGAACCTCGTGTCTTCATTGTGATTTATTTATTTATTTGTTTTTATAGGGTTAGTATTTTAAGCTTTTCTTTAAATTATTGACAGAGCGTATGTTGGAAACATGAGTTCCGTCAATGTATTTTAACCCATTTCAGGCGTATACACGATTGTCTAGTTGGTAGGCTGACGCAAGAACACAATACCTTTAAACCGCGCCCAGCAACTTTTTTTTCCCCCTTTGATCTTGTCACTGCTGTTCGTTTTTATTTTCTTGTTTGTTGATTGATTAATTAATTAATATCTTTTATTTATTGATAGTATTTTGCTTGAAGTTGGTAATTACAGATGGGGAAACCTGTTTATTAGTACGAATGTCCGCATGTTCCTCAATATAAGACTGAATATTGAAGGGAAAAAATACAGGCGATCGGGTGAACTATAAAGCGTAGGTGGACTATAAAGTAATGAACTTATGCAAATTAGTATAATATTTCTATGAGTGCAATATAGAGTTAACTCAGCTGAAACTAGATGTGCTTTTTTATCACTGATGCTGTTTTAGTCATTACTTTTACGAGACCACATACAGAACGGTGCAACAGAATTGGAAGGCATATTGTCACGAAGATAATAGCACTCGTATCAAATACTACAATAGCGTATTGATTCCAGATATCTTTCTTAAGCAGTGTGTTTGGATATAACAGCTGTCGTAGGATCGATGGAGAATGCAATACTGTCCGTGGTATGTTGAAGTGACGGTGTAAAAATAAAATAGTTATTGATGGGAAAAAAGCCAATGATTTTTTTTTTTTATGGTGTTTGCGAAAGCCAGATGTTCTGTAGTCATGGTGATGAGCACGGATTTTTTGAAGATAAGTTTTTTTTCGATGTGCGTGTAGAGTCTGTCTAATGCTCGGCCTTTTGAGTTGTCATTTTTATTTTATTTGTATTTGTTTCGTTGTTTATTTATCATTCTTATTGTTTTCTATCGCAAGGAAATGGATTCTTTTCTGCGATGTTTTTTTATCCTCTTTTGACGTAAATTATATCAGAAGAAAGATCATCAGGAAAGCACACGCGCATGGAACAAGCAATTGACATTTTTAGGCAACGCCATGTCCACAGAGATTCATCATTTTCGAAATACAAAACATATATTCTGACTTGTTCTTATGTTGGGTTGATCGCGCTTGTGTACAGGGCGACAATTACAAAAGGAGCGCGTTTGCCTTAGGCTTCAGTTATTGTCTGCGGGTTGATTGATATGCCTTTGTCGGTCGTCACTCACCCTTTCGCTCGAGTTCCAGCGACTGGGGATGGCCACCGGTTTCAGTATTGAATGAATTGTTGCTCTGTATTTTTATACCGCGTCTATATATGTGCACAAAGTGGGGTTGTTGCTTGTATTTCGTCTTCTGTAATTGCACAATTGATGTTGCATTCTTTCGGAAATCTTCCAGTGGTGGTGGTTATTGAACCAAACTGCTTGTTAAACCTCACGGTAGTGAGGTTTAACAAGCAGTTTGGTTCAAGGCTGGTCTGTTGATACTTCGTTCTTACAGCCAGTGTCAACATTGCCGATTCCCTTTCCAGTCGTTGTGCAATCCACTTTTTAACGGCATACGGCAATGCAGCTTTGCTTGTGTACATAAGACATTTCCTTTCATTTTTATCTTTCCCAGCGCGGTCGCCTTTGTTTGTATAAATATCTTGGTGTTCTTATTGATGATGTCCATATAAAGAGACATTATGTATCAAAGAGAAATGTGATCGATAATAGTTATTAAAATAACCGGGATACTGCTCAGAGAATTCAATAAATGGAAAAGATCCCTCAGTAAGGGGAAGAAGAGAACAGCTGTGTTTGTAGGCATGACCATCCCGATGTTCCGTAGTCCCTATGTTTCCTGATGTGAGGTTAGGATAGGAGAGGGACCTGCAACCGAGGAATGGCAAGCTGTTATGTTATTCTTCGTGAAATATTCATGCGCTGTCGCTGGCGCACGGGGGTTAGCCAGAGGTAAGTGATTGCGGACCTCGAATTAGCAGTGATGAATTGAATATACTTTCCAACCATATGGTGTCCTTCCCATGCATGGCCTCGACCCCAGTAACCAACATAGCTTACTTGGCAACGCCCTTGAGCCTCAAGATATTGTTTACTTGTATTGTGTATTTCGCCTCTTGTCGGCTTTACTAAGCTCTTATCCTCTCCCTTCTCCTCTCCCTTCTCCTCTCCTCTCTCCCCTCTCCCCTCTCTCCTCTCCCCTCTCCCCTCTCCCCTCTCCCCTCTCCCCTCTCCTCTCCATCCACTAGGTAAGCGTAAGATATTCATGAATGTACCACAGAACTGACCGGTTCAATTTGATAGCAGCGTAGAGGCAGCAGCTCAGCTAAGTCCGACATACAAAGCGCTGGAAATCGTTTTGGGGAAAAGTTGGCCCCGAGAGGACGAGGGATGAATGCTGCGAATTGCGTCCAAGCCGTCAAATCCCAGCTGACTACTCCTTGAAGCTTGGGGTCTCGAAAACGTTTGCTTTTTTTTGTGTGTGTGTCTTCTGGTTCGTT
>NC_061825.1:2410695-2413195 GCF_019202785.1 Penaeus chinensis
ATGCGTCAGTACGATAATTAAGGGATATATAGCAGTGTGATTAGCAGAGGCATTTAGAATTATATTTGATTATCATCGTTTTCGATTTTTTTTGTTTTTGTTTTTTATTTCGCTTATTTTCCCAGCTCTGTATGCAATCCTGCGACATCAAACTTAAAAAGAGAGAGATGGTCGTTTGTTTATATCAGATCTTCGACGCCCCCTAAGATTAATATCTCATGAATATATTAAAGATAAGAGCGGAGGTAAATTTGCAAATCCCGACAAGGAAAATGTTAATTTGCGAACGGAGGAAGAAAAAATCAAAATCTTTCCTCTTCGTGCATGTAAACGGTTCAAATTATGAAGAAAAAAAAAAAGGCCGAGAGTACAACTTGGACTATTTGCAGAATCAGGGTTGAATGTTTCGAGTGTCTTTCCGTGATCTCGTTACCTCAGCCTCGTTATAACGACGGCCCAGACAGTACGGACACACCAAACGAATGCCCGACGCACCAGGTGTTCCTCCCAGGCTCGCTCGCTCGCTGTGATAGATTGTTATTATCTCGTCTCAAACCATTGGTCGTTATACAACCTTCGTGCTCCATTGGCGCTAGATTCAGATGCAAATTAGCATTGGTGTTTGGAAGGCATTGTAGACGCTGAGACAAGGCGAAGATGATGATCTCGGTTCCCCGTGGCCGCGTACCTCGTAGGTTTGGGATACTACAGTTGGAGACTGAAAAAAAAAAAAAACGGAAAAAAAAGGTGGGTATATGTTATGCGTTTTTTTTTTTTTCTTATTCCTCTCAGGTACGAATTTTTTCAATCATTCTTTCGAGTTGGCAATCGAGAGCAGCAGCAGATGTCGAAGTGGCGCAATGATTAACATATCTTTAGACTGCTCTTTTGATTACCTTCGGCGAAAGAGAGTTTCTCGCGGCGCGATATTCATCGTTTAATCATGTTTTGTGAAGAAAGGAAATGGTTCTCTTAAGGGTTTCAAAAGGATGGAACCTTACGTGTTAATGTATGCGTATATTATATATATATATATAAATAATGTATGTATGTATATATAGTGTATGTATGTATGTATGTGTACACACACACACACACACACACACACACACACACACACACACACACACACACACATACATACATACATACATACATACATACATACATACATACATATATACATACATACATACATACATATATACATACATACATACATATATACATACATACATACATATATACATAAATATATACTTACATACATATATACATACAGACCTACATACATTCATGCACACACACACACACACACACACACACACACACACACACATACATACATACATACATACATACATACATGCATGCATGCATGCATGCATACATACATACATACATACATACATACATACATACATACATACAGACCTACATACATTCATACACACACACACACACACACACACACACACACACACACACACACACACACACACACACACACACAAAAGAAGCATGCATTCATACATACATATATACTTATATTTATACATGCATATATATATATATATATATATATATATATATTATGTACGTATGTGTGTATGTATATTTTGTGTGTGTATGTGCGTGTGTATATATGTGTATATGTGTTTATATATGTATGTGTGTATATGTGTGTGTGTGTGTGTGTGTGTGTGTGTGTGTGTGTGTGTGTGTGTGTGTGTGTGTGTGTGCGCGAGGACTAATAGACCGTACCATACAGTTGTCAAGCTAGTAGCTGGATATTGGCCGTCACTCTACCTCTCGATTTATCCCTCTCCTCTTTTCCCTTTTTCGAAGTACTTAAATGAGGTTAAAGGAGGAATACAGGCATATGGATGTAGAAAAGTAGTAAAATGCACTTTTCTCCTAGTGACTTGGTTCTCAAGTGTAGCTCCTCTGTTCTCTTTCATTTGTTAATCATTTTACTCTTACTGACATAATATGTAGACCAGGGCTACGCAACTGAGTGCTGTAGCGGTACCCCTAGCTCCAGGAAGAGAAAAGTATAATTAGTTAGGTTTATATATTATTTCCATTTGGAAATTCTCTATTTCAGTTGTTTTTGGGAGAAAAATGTGCACATCTTGTTATAATATTGATTGTTTTTTCCAATATCCACTAGTTAGCTTTATATTTTGTATAAATGAGTCGGAATGCATATTGAAATGAATAAAAATCATACTGGAACGATATGGGGTACTCAGATTGGTGGTATGATGTCATGATTGCTTGTAAAATATTTATCCGGACCTCTGCATACATTGGAACCTGTCTAACTGGACCTTTGCTCATAATAATTTAGTAGCCCTGCTTTAGATCTTATGGCAATTTCAATCTGTACTATTACAGCTCATATTTCATTATGTCACTGTGTTCGCACTTCATTCTGTCACGCTGTCATTCGGCGACTCACCTGTCCACCTGCTATTACTTTATCGCTGCTTCCTCG
>NC_061825.1:2418195-2425695 GCF_019202785.1 Penaeus chinensis
AGACAGAGAGAGGGAGGGAGGGAGGTAAAGAGAGAAGGGGGGAGGGGGTAGAGAAGGAAATGGGTAGGGTTAAAGAAAGAGAAAGGGGTAAGGAGAGAGAAAAAGGGGTGAGGAGAGAGAGAAAGGGGTAGGGAGATAAATAGATAGATAGAAATGCATGCAGGCATACTGATGTAACTACGTATGCGCTCACGCACACACGCACACGCACACACACACACACACACACACACACACACACACACACACACACACACACACACACACACACACACACACACACACACACACACACACACTCACACACTCACACACTCATATGTACATTCGCACATCCGATTATTACTGTATATATGCATACATGCAAACAATGATAAGGAGACAAGCACACTTGTTTACAAGACTTAAGTCATAGTAATCGAAACGTTTATTACGAAAGATGTGTGTTTCCTCCCAAACCACCTGTGAAGTAATATTAACTCGATGTTTAATGAAGTGTCTCGTATACTAGGGAACTGTGAGAAAATCATTATTCATAATTTACAAGGACAAATTGACATTCATTTATCAATACACTGTACTGAGTAGGAAGTGTAATGTGCTTGCCTACAGTAACCATCGATCATCCTTTGTAAGATCAACGTTTCTGCTTAAGAGGTAAGTCTCTCTAATATTTTTTAGCTGTTAGGAAGAAATTTATTCAAGAGAAATTTGCCAGGTACACGTTTGCGGGAAAAAAAGAAAAGAAAAGAAAAAAAAAAGGAAAAAGTATATATATACATTATATATACATTATATATACATTATATATATATATATTTATTTATATATTGCCTTTTTTCCTCTTGCCAGATACGTGCGAATGTAGAGGTATGTTATGTAATCACCTCTGTTAATACTTAATTCTTGGGATGACGTAACCGTGCCTCGTTTTGTATATAAAAAAATAAAAAAAATCGTTCGTATTACTGCGTTGTCTCTTAAATCGGCCGAAGAGGAGGTCTGAGTAAATATTTAGCACTTGAAGCGTGCCTATGAAACTCCTACTATTTATTATGGCAGACGGATATTGATTGTTTTCATTGCCTGTCAGTCGTGTGAGGAGTGACTGTGAGGCGCCTTTGAGGAGAGGAACTGGAAGGGAAGGGTAGAGGGAAAACTGCGACAGAGTGAAAGCGACTTCGGCTAGGAGATGATGTTTAGGAGATGATGTTATGATTTGCTGATTCCATTGTAGAACATTAGGAAAGAGATCTATTAAATAATAAATTGGGGATTATCCGAACCTGGCATTGTTTTCGCTTCAGTCTTATGCTAGCTGACGCAGTATCAAGTAGGGTCAGTGATCTTTTGGTAAACTAGAAAGCTATTAATTGCATAATATCCTTTATTATTTATAATCGCAGCCCATTATCTTGTGTTATTATCATCTGGGAACACTGCACGTGAATACCTGACCTTTCACAAGGCGTCTTTTTGTATGATCAATCATAATATTAATAATATCAGCAGTTGGCAGTTTCTCGTATACAATTAATAAACAACAATTTTGATTTTAATTATTATATTTATATTTTTTGTTCACCAAATTAGGAGCTATAGGCAGCCAGTGGCAGTTGAGAAAGAGGAAATGGGGAGATATGGCGGAGATACTAACACGAAGGGACGGCGCAAAACACCCAAATCTAAGAGAGACATTCCAGGGCTAAAAATTATTATTTTGTCTCGTTTTATCTTTTCGAACCCTCCTCCTCTCATCGTGTTTCCCCTCCCTTAACCTCTCTCTTTCAGAACTCCTAATCTAAATTATTCCCTGTTTAACCCGTCTTGGATCACAATATTTTACATTCTCAATATTTCGAATGATAGTGCTTTATATGTTAAAATATTAATGGCGTAATTTAGCAGAATGCACACTACGCGTAACGTATCTTTAGGCGAAAACAATGCTTTGACCTATGCAATCTTGGTGTGAAACCAACCTGAGATGAGTATAGCTTACAGTTCAAGGCAACAGTTGAATTGAGAGTTTTAACCCTTTAATAGCAACCTCGCTTCCACTGTTTATCCACCGTTCTGTCAAACAAAGTGTTAGTGAGTTGAGCTTAATTACATATAAGGGAAACAAGAACGAAAGATAAGGCATGCGGTGACTGACACTAATCAGACCCTTGCTTAAACCTCGATCTTAAATCCGGGTCTCTTGAAAGAGTGATGATAATACAAGTGAGACACGGTGTTAATTAGGAGGAATTAAACTCCACGTCAGAGGAGAAGTCATTAAACGTCCCCTGGGGAGTGAATGTAAGGGAGTATGCTTGCAGCGGTTATTCTGTCTAAAATATTGCCACACGGCGGATGCTGAGCAGATGGTAGCGGGAGCACGTGCGAGGACGGCCTCGCCACGCGACGTCACAGGGCGGCTTCGTCCTCGAGCTTCACTCGAGACCTCGCAGGCCATTTCGCATCTTGTGCCTCGTCGCAGTGGGGTGATATCGGTTTTCGCGAATTATTCTTGTGCACGTATTGAAGAGAAAATTCCCTTACGCTTATTTTCCCGTTGCATTTTTAATATTTTCGGAATGACGCTGATTGGCTGGCATATTTCTGTCGTCTGTGGTCGGGCTGCGGACTTTGGACTGTAAATCGTGTAGGGGCGATCGTGCTCTGAGTGGCAGTTGTGAGCTCGGCGCTTGACAGCTGTATTCACGAACGAACTTTCACTTGCCTTATACCTGTATATAAGGTAGAGTAAATAGACCTTGCTTGCGTCAACGAGGCCTTCTACGTGTTTGCTTAGACCTGGCGTCTTGGGGCAACCCTCTGCGGAGCTATTTTAGGCTTGTTTAAGGCTGTTCTTTTCCCAGGAAGCTTGTGTTTGGTTTAAATAAAAAAGATGATAGTTTGAGCAATTTGGTTTTCTTGCTACCTTAACCCCCTTCACTCTTTTATTAATAAATCCTTTCTCTCTCTCTCTCTCTCTCTCTCTCTCTCTCTCTCTCTCTCTCTCTCTCTCTCTCTCTCTCTCTCTCTCTCTCTCTCTCTCTCTCTCTCCCTCCCTCTCCCTCCCTCCCTCCCTCCCTCCCTCCCTCCCACTCTCCCTCTATCCCTCCCTCCCTCCCTCCCTCCCTCCCTCCCTCCCACTCTCCCTCTATCCCTCCCTCCCTCCCTCCCTCCCTCCCTCACACTCTCCCTCTATCCCTCCCTCCCTCCCTCTCTCTCTTTCTCTTTCTCTTTCTCTTTCTCTCTCCCTCTCTCTCTCCCTCCCTTTCTCCCTCCCTCCCTTTCTCCCTCCCTCTCTCTCTCCCTCCCTCTCTCTCTCCCTCCCTCCCTCTCCCTCCTTCCCTCTCCCTCCCTCCCTCCCTCTCCCTCTCCCTCTCCCTCTCCCTCTCTCTCTCTCTCTCTCTCTCTCTCTCTCTCTCTCTCTCTCTCTCTCTCTCTCTCCCCCCCCCCCTCTCCATCTCTCTCCCTCCCCCTCCCCCTCCCCCCCCCCCCCCCTCCCTTCGTGTGTTTATGTGTATGTATGTATGTTTATATGCATGCGTGCGTGCATGTATGTTATAGGGTTAATTTCAAGGAGTAAGGCTTTTATAAATGTATTTTTCCAAACGTTTCGGAGAAAAACGAAAAGAAAAATATGTCCAGAAAGACGAAGTATTATTCAAGAGAGTTAGAATTTAGAATAGAAAACGAAATAGGAAAAAAAAATCACACGGCCACGTAATGAGAACAAGGCCGGTGATGGGGGAACAAACATCATAGAGCGAAGGGCTTACTACGGCGACAGATCTACACCGCCAAGTGGATGTACAGAGATTCAAAGACATGGTGGACGGAATATTGAGACTATTGTGAGTTTGTCTTTCCTTAGATTAGGTGGTGACGTATAGCAGAAAAATACGGTTATTTAATCATAATTATTTGTTGACCAAGACGTGTTTAAGATTTTTTTTTGTTTCAGCCAGCGTGATGATGTGATTGTTGCCACTAGGAAGATTGCGAGAATTATTTTGAATTTCGTTTAAGGACGAATGTTTGTTATTACGGTTTATTGTATGGAGTGACGTCTTTGTTGTACTTGTTTCAAGCAGGAGGTTGACATATTTTTATTTTGGAATTATATGATTATTAGCAAAAATCCGGTTGTCAAATATGCGTCTGGGAGAACAGAAGTCAAATGAATAGAATTGAAATACTCTTTATTTTATTTTCATCCGTTAACCATTGGCATTGTTTCTACGAACGGGAAATACACCGTCGAGCGTTTTCGTAAAGGGCAGTAATATCGAGAAAGATGGTTTTTTTTCTATCTAGGGTTTGTCTGGGCGTTAGCCACTGAGATGAATGAAATCATGTTCGTGTGATCGTTGCTTGAACAAGACGAATTATCTATATAGGAATCCTTTAAAAAACCCTCTTTATTGGTGATAAAGGAAGAGGTTATGAGTGTGATCTGTCTTCAAGGATGAATTATTATGTTATAATTAAAAGGGAACTGTTTTTACCAAATTATGAGTAGGATTCATCTGGCCGATCAGATGAGGTGGTTTCCGAAAGGATTTACAATAGGCATTGGTCGACATCTGAAGAAGCCTTTCCTGTACAATGCTATACTTAGATTTCATTCACAAAATTCGTCTTGTTTGCAGTGTTTTGATTCGGGGCAAGGGGATGTATCGAAGCCGAAGTTGTGAGTGAAAGTTTTGACAGATGAAACGATAAGTCTGGACGCTAGAATGGTGGAATCTCGTGTGAGAGTTGGTTAAAGGGGGGAAATTAGTAGAGGTTTGTTGTAGTATTATGATATAACGAATCTTTCAAGGTTTAGGTTGAAATTTTGACGAAAGTGAAAGCAGAGTGGATACCTTATTCAAATATGTTTTGTGGTGTGGCGAGGAATATACCTCATTCTTTTCCGGTTTTTGTTATTGTGAAACTTTCAACCGTGTATTAAATTTTGGACTTCTTTTGGCATACCATTCATTATGATCCAAGTTACGTGTAGTCTGGTAAGTTTGTACAAAGACCTTATTACGAGGGAAGGGACTCTGCTGGAAACTGAACAGACTTTGTTATATTTTGCAGTTCTTAAACACTTATCGAGAAAGAATAACAAAGCGTATTTTCTGAGGTCGTAAACCAAAGCCTAAGGCCATTGATAAAGCTTTGTATCTGTCAAAACTTTATTTGGAAAGTTGGAAATCACGTCAACTTTCTTGCTAAGACCAATATTGGAGTTCCACCTTTTTTTTGTTTTTTTCAAGGAAATTGGCGTTTGAAATGAAAAGAAAAACTGCAGATTTTGAGTCCTATACGAAATTAATCAAACGTGATTTTTGCTTTGCTTCTCAAACCGGAATTTCAGCACTGAAGTAAATAAACAGTTTGCTATACAGGAAGTTTGTTTTGAAGTTGTTTTTTTTTCTTTTTTTCTTTTTTGTAATAATTTCTGTAAGTTATTTTCCTCGAGGGAGCCACAAACTTCATATAAAAGGAATGATTGAGGCGGCGGTGAACGTGTTTATATTTCCATATGTTTCGAAGGTGTCAGTCTTCACCTTCAAAATGGACTAGAAAGAGGAAGAACCGGGCAGGGCGAAATATATTTAAAATTGTTTGTTTGTTAGTGTGTGTGTGTGTGTGTGTGTGTGTGTGTGTGTGTGTGTGTGTGTGTGTGTGCGTGTGTGTGTGTGTGTATGTGCGTGTGTGTGTATGTGCGTGTGTGTGTATGTGCGTGTGTGTGTATGTGCGTGTGTGTGTATGTGCGTGAATATATAGCCATCTCTGGAATCGGCAGTGTATAGTAAGCATGAGGACCGTGACGGATAGTAACATCTGGTACGAAGGAAATTTCTCGTGCCCTGAGCTAACCGGGAACGTGGGTCAGCCGCAAGACTTGAAGTTGTGCTCGTCATCGTATATTTATATATGTATATTATTTAAATGTGTGGTTCTCTCTCTCTCTCTCTCTCTCTCTCTCTCTCTCTCTCTCTCTCTCTCTCTCTCTCTCTCTCTCTCTCTCTCTATCTCTCTCTCTCTCTCTCTCTCTCTCTCTCTCTCTCTCTCTCTCTCTCTCTCTCTCTCTATCTCTATCTCTCTCTATCTCTCTCTATCTCTCTCTATCTCTCTCTATCTATCTCTATCTCTCTCTATCTCTATCTATCTCTATCTATCTCTATCTATCTCTATCTATCTCTATCTATATCTCTCTCTCTCTCTCTCTCTCTCTCTCTCTCTCTCTCTCTCTCTCTCTCTCTCTCTCTCTCTCTCTCTCTCTCTCTCTCTCTCTACATATACATATGTAAATATATACATATATATAAATATATACATATATATATACATATACATATATATATATATATATATATATATATATATACATATACATATATATATATATATATATATATATATATATATATATACATATACATATATATATATATATATACATATACATTTATATACATACATATATATATATATTATATGTAGTATATATATATAATATATATTTATAATATATATAGTGTATATATATATATATATATATATATAGTTGCAGATATGATATACTTATATATATATATGTATATATATGTATGTGTGTATATATATATATGTGCATATAGGTGTGTATATATATGTGCATATATATGTATATTTATGTATATGTATATATATACTTGTATATATTCATATATATATATACATATATACATACATATGCATGCCTTTGCATATACACTAACACACGCTTTCATATACAGGCCATGTATTACCTGTCTTTCGTTTACATTCTTTTATGGAACTAGAATACTGTGATTAATCTATATTCAATTAGTCTTCTTAAAGTTGTTTTAAGAGAAATGTGGGAATCCATGAAGTTTGATTTACTTTTTGAAGACGCTGTTACGCTAAGGTATAAACATTTACTCAAGAGCTTGGCTACATGATAAGGACTTGATTTTATTGTCGTCAAAAATGTAGGAGAGAGACAAAACACAATGCAGCAGGTTGTTAGGACAAAGTGATACAAAACAATGCATAATTGGATAATGATATGTTTCCTGTTGGGACACCTGATTGAGACACGGTTGCACTTGATTCACCCGTCACTTCAGACTCGGGGGGCTTAAGTCCCTTCTCATCATGACATCAGTGAAGTGTCATGTTTTCATTTTATTTATTCCCGCGTTTATATTTTTTCTGATGCCCGAATCTGTGTGGAATGATAAGATACGTAACTCAGCAACATGTGCATCTCGTCACTTTCATTCCATCTCCGTCTTCCCCACTTTTACTCTCCGAAGCATGTTCCACTTCAGTTTGTTTATCTTCCCTTTCACTCTGCCATTTCCTTCCCACCGAGAAAAAAAAAAAACTTGCATGGTTGATATAATGAGTCAGTATTGACTCTCCGTCCAAATAACCTTGAATCAGCCAGCGATTGATTTTCCAAAGCGAGAGTCAATGGTGGCAGCCAGCCAGCCAGGT
>NC_061825.1:2445695-2485695 GCF_019202785.1 Penaeus chinensis
CATAGATGGCTACACTTGCACTAAGTCACCAGTGAGCCAGTTACGAGTACTGCCTGTCTCGCCCGTTCACCCTTTTCTTTGATTTACGAAATATTTTACGTTATCTTATTTTGCTGTTACTAATGTTAAAAAAAACATTATAATAATCATAATGTTTATAATAAGAATAACACTATCGATATTCATAGCATTAGTAAAAAATACGTTTTTCCCGCCATTTCAAATCAGGTACGGTCACAAGGTCTACTAATTGACTCCTTTATGGCTAAGCACTTGCAGAGCCATCTATGGGCAGACATTTCACAAAAAATATAGAATATAGGCACAGCATATTCCGCATTTTTTGTTCATTTTCCCCGGCGGCATCGGGTTAAGTAGACCGATCCACCGTACATCTGGTTATATGGCGTCACGTAATGATGGGTTACTCAGTAAGTGGTTCCTCTGGTTCTCTGTTTGTACAAATTAGCCATTAGAAGATGTCATGTTATTTTCGTCCCTGTACGTGCTGTGTTTTCTTGAGAAGTTATTGGGACGAGACGAGGAGGATTTTATGTATAAAAGCTTGGCGAATGATGGTTATTATCGGAAGGTTAGAATGTAAATGTGTTGGTAGAAATTTAGAAAACGGCTATTAGATCATATGTCGATTTACTTTTTTATACGATCAAAAAGCAAATACCTGTACATGTGTAATAAAACATGGTAGCGTGTACGATTATTTTTTCCCTTTTTTTTATTTTCTTTCTTTTTCTTCATCATTTTCTTTTTCTGTTTTTTCCTTTTTTTTTTCTTCTTTTTCTTCTTTTTCTTCTTCTTCGTCTTTTTCTTTTTTTTCCCGTCATCATCATTTTTTCTTTTGTTTTCCCCTTCATCATCATCATCCTTTTCTTCCTCTTCTTCCTCTTCTTTTTCTTCTTTTTCTTCTTCAACGACCGAGGGACGTGAAGACCTGATTACCCAGCCTACGCTTTCCTTTTTCGTTCGTGTAGTCTGGGCGGGTACATCGCTGGACATCACATAAAACTACGGGCTTTTTAAATGAACCAGTTCTGTGTAGTCTCTTTGGAGATTGTGGGGCCAACGCTAATCGTTTTTTTCTTCTAATTTTGTATTCTCGTCTGCGTTGCGTCGTTTGATGGGTTAACGAAATTGTTTGTTAAACTCCATTTTGTATAGGTATGTTTCTCTTCCCCTTTCTCAATCTGTAATCTCAATCCCCCCCCCCCCCCGTCTCTCTCTCTCTCTCTCTCTCTCTCTCTCTCTCTCTCTCTCTCTCTCTCTCTCTCTCTCTCTCCCTCCCTCCCTCCCTCCCTCACTCTCTCTCTCTCCCTCCCTCCCTCTCTCCCTCCCTCCCTCTCTTTCCCTCTATCTCTCCCTCTCCCTCTCTATTTCTCCCTCTCCCTCTCCCTCTCCCTCTTCCTCTCTATTTCTCCCTCTCCCTCTCCCTCTCCCCCTTCCTCCCTCTCTTTCCCTCTATCTCTCCCTCTCTATCTCTATCTCTATTTCTCCCTCTCCCTCTCCCTCTCCCTCTCCTCTCCCTCTCCATCTCCCTCCCTCTCCATCTCCCTCCCTCTCCCTCTCCCTCCCTCCCTCCCCCTCTCTCTCTCTCTCTCTCTCTCTCTCTCTCTCTCTCTCTCTCTCTCTCTCTCTCTCTCTCTCTCTCTCTCTCTCTCTCTCTCTCTCTTTCACTTTATATTTACATTTATACGATAAAAAAATTAAAATATGGTTTAGATCCACCCGCAGAAATGTGTTATTGGTATGCTGTATACATTTATATATGCATAATCAAATTGAAGTGTATAATATATCAATGTATTTATTCGCACGCACGCACAAGCATATAATTTTATTCGTTTATTTATTCATGATGAAATTTTCTTCCATGATGGGCGTTCTATTAAAACACAGACATTTTGCTAAAAATGGCCTGAATTTCTCCTAATTTTAGAACAAAATAGAGTTAAAATTCAATACAGTGCTCTCCCTAATTTCCATTCCCATTATATAATGTGGTACGTAAATAGCTGCGTAGACTACATGCGTTGCATTCAAGCGACTAGATATTCTCACTAATATTTTGCTCCTACAATGCCCAGTCATGTGTGAACACTGCAGCCGAATGCCCTTTAGATATGGTAGTATGCGTTTCAGAATTTGCTGCTTTCCGCCTGAGTGAACAGCATTCTCTCTTTGTGATTCTATACATAAAGTAAGTTTGTTTTTTTTTGGAGTGAGTGTCTGAACGCGAGCAGTTATCAGTCTTATCGTGTAAGTAGGATTTTGATGATTTTTTAATTCGTTCTTAAGTGTTTTTTTGTGTGTTTACGTGTTTACTTTTGTCCATTTCTATTGACGGTGTGGTTAAAGTTTGAAATGCAAAGATAAGAAATTGTTTTGCACATAAAAAAAACAACGTTGAGATATATTTATGTGCGTATATCTTCAAGACGTGTAATTTTACAGTCGATTTTGTTGTTGTCATGTTGATTGTTAGTCCATTCGTCACCTGGATTAGAAGTGATTTATCCACGGTAAGTCCCACTTTCACTAATCCTTCAATGAATAGCAGTTCCTCTCGGGAAAGATAAGAGGAAGGGATAAGGTTTTAAACACTATTAGAAAGGATATCGATAAATTTAGAAAGGAGTTATCAAGGACTTGTGAGCCCTCCACTAAAAGCCAAGTGGTCGAAACCTGAAAAGGAAAGGGAAAGGGGAGGGAGGGGAGAGGAGAAAGGACCTGCTGCAGTCTTTTCTACCGTGAGATAAAACAACAAAAAATGGGGAAGGTCAAGAGGGTGTAAAGAGAGGAATGGGGGGGGGGGGGCATAGACATCTCGACCAAGACAGGACGAGGCACAAAAAAGTGGGATTTCATTTAAAAAAAAAGGAAAAAAAAGTGGTTGGAGTTGTTAAGTGAATGCTAAGAGCGATGAGAGATATAACGAAGGGCAAGAGGCTCGGGGATTTAAGAGCAGAACTTCTCGATAAGCACTGGTGTAGATTAAAGATAGTGCTCTTTTTTTTTTTTTGTGTGAAATAATTTGTTCCGTTTTTTTAACATTATACGTTCTCGGTAGATGGTGGAACTTTTTTTCTTCTCGGGTCATCGTTCACACAATGGCATATAAGATTGACTAACGGTAAATGTATGTAAGATTATTAACAATAGCTACGGTGCAGCTGAGAATCTACTGCTTTGTGGAGTTATGGTGTAATTAATCCGTTGAAATGTTTATGGTGTCTTTAACGTGATTCATTTGCAATAAATCGGGCGCATTGAGTATTGCAGCGTCAATGGCGTTAGTTCCGTGACGCACCGGGAACCGCCACTCGTTAATCAGAGCGAGGTGCGAGGGGTTAGGCCTATTCGTATGACTTTGGTGGCATCGTAAATCAAGGTCCTCAGTGCGCGGCGGCCACTTACACGATGCCTATACAGCCATTAATGTGTGGAATGGCTTGATAAATTGTTTATCCGGTCGACTTGAAGACGAGTGCACGATCTTGTCGGGATAATTTAGCTCGCGGATGGGCGCCCTCCCCCCAAGCTCTCCCACTCGGCCGAGGGCTGGCGCCGCGCTAAGTAAAGGCTTGCACACGGCCCCGAGCTGCCCTGTACGGTCATAATTGCCGCGGCTGTTTTAGTAAGCATCAGTTGTGCGTATCGGAAAATAATAAGGGAGATTCGCAGAGCATCAGTTCCTCTTGCATAGCGATTGGAATCTCGCTTGACCCCCGTACCTGCGAGGTCAATAGGTCGAATGCGATTTGCTTATCGAGGTGCTTTTAAAATATGAGGTGCCTTATTCGTCGATATTTATGTGCATTTCGTTTCGCGTTTGTTACATCTACATGAGACTGTAGATGTGATGGTTTTATTTCTCTTGTCATGCGCGGACTGCCCGATGCCCGATGAGATGCACGGTGCTTGTCAGGTCTTCAGGCTGTGATTAACGAGCCTCGGGAGAATGCGACTTAAGTGGCATTTACGTTCCTTTATCTCGGATCGCCTACTTACCTCGAAGAATGATGAGTCAGATGGCGATCCGTGATGCTTATCGAGGCGCCGTTACGTTGTTTGAACTTGCTTGATGTGAGATGATGTGTATATAGAGTTACGTGACACGGTTTTGTTTGGCTTTTGGGATGTTGGAAGCTGGGTGTTTTTTTTTGCAGCCGCATCTTGTTCTCCGAGTTTTTTTTTTATTATTAACATATATACTGCCGGAATGGTTATGTCCGTGATACATAATGCTGTAGTAAGCCTTCCTTGCTACTACAATCAGCCGTTAATGGTTCAATATTCTATTTATCTATTCGTTAATCTAATGAAAGGTTTATTTCGCGACAGTTTCAGAATACTCCCAAGGTCACTGTGAAACAAACTCCCAAGAACTATTTTCATTCCTTCCTAAACGCATTCTTAGGGAGATGAGCGTAAAGATCACGAGGACAAAGCTTTACGTGCCGTACTGTCAACGCAAAAGATTCTTATGGATTCACGCATTTGCATACAGACAAAAAGTGGCTCGTAAACAGGCTAATAGACATTAGGGTTGACTGTACGTGTAGCTTTGCCGGGGCGATAATAGTACAGTTGTATGCGAGGCGAAAAACACTTCTATGCAAATGAAAAGGCAGATGTACATTTTCTTCTGTGTATAGGAAGAAGCATTAGATATATTGAAAACGGTCCTGTACGTAAACAGAGATATGGAAATTTGTTTACGAGTGCCCGATGTAATCTTTCCTGCAGATGTCTCATTGTACATTATTCATGAGAATACTCAACGCATCCCATACTTGGCTCACCCCCTCTAACCTTTGGTGCTACTCCTGCTGACACACACTGCGTTTGCTTGTTATTTTTTCTGTTGTTGGCCTTTCTCTTGTTCCTTTTCTTTCTGTTCTGTTGGTATATTGGATGACTCCTGTAATTTCCTTGTTTAATTTCCTGTCCTCTCGATGATATTTCCAGCGTTTTCAACTTAAAAAAAAAAAAAAACTGTGTTCTTCGATTGTTGGGTTTTGTTCGTTGCCTGGTTTCAGTTTTCTTGTTCTTGCTTGACTTCTGATTCGATCCTGTGGACATGATTTCTTGTCGCAGCTGATTTTTCCTGACCGATCGATTTCGTTCTTCTTTCCTTTCGCGTCGTCCCTTCCTGGTCTTTCCTTTCTTCTGTTGGTGTTTAGCCTTTCGCATCTTTTGTGTGATTGATTACAGTGATTTCAAGTCATTGATTTATTCCGGACTGAGTTGCATTCTGATGTTTGGTTTGGCCATTGCTAATTACGGTTTCTCATTAATATTACTTTTCGATTGGGCTCATTTGCATGAGAAGCTCACTCGTCCGCCGTGGCTTAGGGAAGTAAAAGTATCAAGGCCGAGAAAGATCATGCATGAGCGGTTTCTTGACATTTTAGTATTGTGAAAGTAATGGGTTTAATACTTAGTATTGACGATTGTTTATGCTGACTCGAGGTTGCAGTAAATTATATTATATTACTGGTCTTGTCATCCGGGAAAGATGGAAAGTTAATATTTTTTTATTCGTCAGAATGTTTCACTGTAGCTGTAATCATAACACGGTATGTTTTTTTGTGATTTTTACAACATAAAATCCGATTTATAAGGCCTAGCATTACACATCAGCGATAACAGTCACCTCAAAATATGATAATCGCGTTTTATGACAAAACTTGGATCCCGTTACTAGAGAGGATGGTCGTAGTTTCGGCGAGGCTGTAGCGGACCAGGTCTCAGGTAGGATGACACGATAGTAAAGTCACGGGGGGTCCGGGAACCAGGTAGACAGAGGGCCCAGGTCGAGGAAGGGTCAGAGGGCAGCGGGAGTCGGGGTCACATGCCGACGCAAGGGTTTTACATGCTTCTCTGACCTTGCCGTCGCATATGTCCATTCCGTACATGTTTTTTTTTTCGACTGAATATAAATTCTACGTCATCTGTTTCGCTATCTTTAGTTACCTGGGCGTGACCGTCTTCAGAGGGTCTTGTAAACAGATATGCTCTATCAAGGCTACGTGTGCATTGCCGCCTCGCTGCACAAGAGTCGCGCGGTCAAGTGGATATTTCTTTGTACGGAAGAGCGTTTCGAACGTGAGCTTTATGTATTATTGTTGTTGTTGTTGATGATGATGGTGATCGATCAGCTTTATCTTAATTCTTGGCGTGATGAATGACCCACAGCGTGTACTCAGCTGGTCATTAGTTACGTACAGATGGTTCGAGGTGTGCCGTTTCGCTGTCCAGGCTCCTCCTGTGTTTATGGCGGGTCTTTTTCGTGGTTTATGATTTCATGGGAAGGTTTTCTGCTTTTCGGGATCGCGACCAATTTCCGCGCGGGAAAGGTGGAAGAATGTAGAAAGTTTGGGGAATTCAGGCCATGTAAAAAAATAGAGGTGGCAAGAGATTTTACGGTGAAAAAGAGAAAAGGATAAAGAATGAAGAAAAATAGAGAGAAAACGATAAAGAATACAGGAAAAGGGTTTTTATGAAGGGCCAGGTAATGAGTCGCATATGAGGTTTATGCTCATGCCGTTACAAGTTAGCTTCATGGAAGTTGTATACAGGAATCATAAACTTCGACTAAAAATAGTAATGAAGTTGTAAACACTCCTCGCAGACGTTTACAAAACCCCCTTCTGCAGTGATTGACGATCATATTCCTGTTATCGTACATTTTCACAATAAACGCTGGCGTCCGTGATTTATTGTCCTGATTTAGTGCGGATCCTTTGCTCAGGCGGGCCCCTTTGTTGTGTCAAGTTTTGTGCATTGCTCCTATGATATAATGGCCGGTGGGACGCGTAGTATTATTGTGTTTTCCGTGTCATGGTATATGGTTCGCGGTGTACTTGGTGGGTTGTTGGTTTATGGAGTGAAGGTATTTTCGTCTCCGTCTTTCGTTATTTGTTGGGTTTGGTGCCGGATTTCTTAACCCATTCTCCCCATGTGGCAAGAATACATGCCATGCCCACTGAAATACACGTTCATTTATTGTATTTACACATAGATGGCTCTACAATTTTTTAATCACCAAATAGCCAGTTATTAGAAACTACCTATCTCATCTGTTTACCCTTTTTTTCATTATAAGAAAGGGTCTTTTGTATCATTTCATTGTCTAAGATATTTTAATGACAAATTAATAATCATAACATCAATAACAATAATAACAGTATCGATAGCAATGGTATTAATTTCCCCGCCAGTTCAAGGAATGGGGAAATCAGGATCAGTAACTAGGGCCTACTGATAGACTCCTTGCTGGCTGAGCACATGTGGAGCCATCTGTATGTAACAAAATTCACCCAAAACAACAGGAGACAGAACATAAATCCGGGGTGAATGTATTAATGCCTGGTGCAATGCCAGAGTGACATTTATTGCGTGTCGATTTTTTCCTTTACTGTATGTAGGTTTGAATGAAAAATGTTGATCGATATATGTTACCAGAAATGCAAATATTTGAATACCGTTTGGGAAAATGAGGGAAATTGCTAGTTTACGCAGTAGGAAAGAATGAGATTGTTAATGTCATACGAACCAGGATGGAAATACGTGTTTAACAGAAAAGCACAGAATATGCCTTCTCATCCACTAACCTTCCGTGAGAAGAGGACATCCATATATTTATTAGACAAACAGTTTCGCCTCTATTTATTTTTCGATTTTTTGTTCGCTTGTCGTTATGTATAGGGGATTAAAAAACACATGTACGTTATTATTAAACGAAAACTGCTTTTCAGATAGAGCTGTTGAGAACGACATTTATTCACTTGTGAAGAATAACTTTGAAAAGATGCTATTCACCATTATTTTGATTAATAGAAAGGCTTGAGTTAGTGAATTTAATTCCTGTTCTGTAGGATTTAAGATCAAACATACAGACACCATGAATTTAAAAAAATGACCATGAAGAAGAAAAAGTCTGTGTCAAAATTTCGCTTATGCAAAAATTTCAATGCACATGAACACACACCTGCAAGTTGTACCTCCTATTTTCTCCCTCTCCTCGCCTGTATCTTTCCCTCACGCATTTTTTCCCCTTTCCCTTCCCCTTTCCGTCCCCTTCCCGTCCCCTTCCTTCTCTTCTTTTCTCTTCTCTTCTCTTCTCTTCTCTTCTCTTTTCTTCTTTTCTCTATTCTTCCCTTCCCATTCTTTTTCCTCTCTACTCTACCCTTTCCATTCTTTCTCCTCTCTACTCTACCCTTTCCTTCCTTCTCTCCATCCTTCCCTTTCCTCCCCCCCTTCCCCTCTTTTTTTCCCACTCTTTAAAGTCTTCTGGACTTACCTTATAATTTGAAGTTACAGAATGTTATGGAAATAGGCGATAAAAAATATTTACGACATAAGACAAAACAGCAGTTAGTTTCCCAATGGACTTAAACTTGGACTGAAGGTCAAAGGTTAGTCTACGTTGATTGCTACAAACGCATGTTTTATGCATGAAAGATGAATGGATGACATGTTCACGCTGGGCACTGCGGGCATCCTATCCCACTTATACATGGTAATTACATGAGGCTGCTTTCACTAATCATACCTGAGGAGTTTTGCCATCTTCAGCTGGGTAGGGTAGCGTTACATAGGATATGAAAATTGGAAAGTTATTTCGATCTACATTTGTGTGAGCGTTGTTTAGCGTGTGCGAACGCGGTTGCTATGACAATTAATAAACTTCTGAATTCATTGTAAATCGCACTTTACCTTCTTACCGCGGTTACAAACCTCACTCGCACCGCAGCGTACAGGTCGCGTGGGAAACCAACACCACAAATTTCGACATTCTCGCTTTTCCGGCCCAGTGTCACCGCAAGCACGTGCGCTGTGCATCATGCAAGGGCGGTTGCGTAATAAGAATGATGGATGGCAGGGGCGGCAGGCTGAGAGGAGGGGAGGGTCAGAGAGCATAATAAATGGCTTCGACTCACAAGCAATATACATATATTCCTCACCGCGATTAGGCTCCCACAGCGTTAACTTCTGGGGCAATTTAGGCCGTGATATGAAGGTCATAACTTTCTTGTGTTTCTTTACTCATGTTTAGCATTATAATTATCTTCTTATTTATTTATTCAACTTATTTCTATATTCTCCTTGTTTTCATTTACTAATTTATTTATTTATTAACGTAAGATTATTTTTTCTTCCAGGTAAGAGTAGTGCGAGATCAGGAGTGACATTCACCTTAAGGTAAGGAGTGATTGTCGGCAATTGATTTGCAATTATTGCTGAATGACTTTCCTTCTGATTCTGCAAATGAGGCTTGCATAAGACATAACCACGTTCCCACAGCAGATTCACGTGCCGAGGAAATTGTGCAATTTACCTGTGTCACTCTGGTAGCCGAGGCGAATACGAACGATCGTAAAGAATGAATGAATAAGATGTCTGAGTGGATGATTAGATAAGTGATTGGTTGGGTGAATGATTACTTGGGTAATGATAATGTTTAAGTTGATGATGGTGGATAAGGAGAGGGAAGAACTAAGTGTTTAAGTAATTAACGCTGAAAGGATGAAAATCTCTCCACATTTAATTCTCGTCTGCGGGATTAAACAATTACACTGAACACGTCATCGCCGGAGAAAGGAAGGGAGGCTTGAGAACTAAGGTTCGTGACCCGTATTATAACACCCAAAAGAAGAAAGAAAAAAAATTATCGTTCGAATTTTTGTCATTCAATGTCGCTTCCATTCCGGTCATGGCTGGGGCGGTTTGGGCACAAGTTAATCTAAACCGTTTAAGGGGGAAATTTCGTCACTGCGGAACCCGGCGACTGATAAGGACGACGAATCGTTCGGAAATGTTCAAAAGTCGTTTGCTTTGTTCAAGCTTAGACTTTAACATTAAGATGTTCGAAGAAATAAGTGCGTCCCTTTCTCCTCTTCCCTTTTTAATCTTTCTCATATGCCTCCCTCCCCTCTCCCTCTCATTCTCATATATATATATATATATATATATATATATATATATATATATACACACACATGTGTATATATGCTTGTGTATATGTATATATGTGTATATGTATACATGTGTATATATGCATGTGTATATGTATATATAATATATATATATATATATAATGTTTTTGTTTATGTGTATGGATGTATTTGTAGATATTTACATATATGCATATATATATATATGTATATGTATGTGTGTGTATGTATGTATACATATATACATATATACACGTGCGCACACGCACACGCACACACACACACACACACACACACACACACACACACACACACACACACACACACACACACACACACACACACACACACACACACACACACTCACACACACACTCACACACACACACACACATGTATGTACATATATATATATATATATATATATATATACACACAATGTGTATATATATTCAATATGACATAATATAATATCATATGATAGAATATAGTATCATAATATCTACCTATCCATCGATCCCATCTATTTATCCATCCATACATACATACATACATACATACATACATACATACATACATACATACATACATACATACATACATACATACATACATACATACATACACACACACATCCACACACATCCACACACACATCCACACACATCCACACACACACACACACACACACACACACACACACACACACACACACACACACACACATACATACACATACATACACATACACACACACAAATATACACATACATACATATATAGATACGTAAGCTTACAAACAAGGATGTACATTAATGTAAATGTATAGGTAGATATATACGTATACACGTTTGAGTGTGTGTGTGGGGGAGGGGGGGTTGTGCATGTGCTTGTAAATTAGTTAATTTGTATGTTATTGTAAGCAAACGATCCTTGCATAACCAATAATCGGGAAGAGGAAGAGACAACAACAAAATATGAGACGCTGCCTTCAGAATAACGAGGGCAAGGGATGGCCTCGTGGGCAACTTGAACTGAGGATGATTACGCAAGATGCCCGTGCATGCGTGTGTGCGTGCTTTACTCATGTGGGTAGAAAGCGTGCGCGTCATACATGAACGTTTTTGCCCCCTAGGAAGCTCGGCGGGACAAGTACAGTAAGTGACCTTGGCAGCGGATAACTCGTCAAGATTATCTGGGGGCTACAGGTGTTCCTTCTGCTGCCGTGTTGTGATGGATCAGCTCGAGACCCCAAACAGGACCCCCAGACCCCTCGGAGAAGACTCGGTATCCGCTTTGACGAGGCGGTCGGATGGTCGGCGTGGGAGGTGGCGAGGGCAGAGACCGCATTCTCCCAGAAGAGCCTCCGTCACTCAAGAGATAAGAGAGTGACCAAATTACCCGCTTTAGATCTCCTTATAGAGTGGCAAACGATCCGCCTGTCATCCCAAAAGGCTCGTTAAAGTCTATTGTTACGTTGCGATGCGATAATCCTTTCACGATTGCCTTTTTTTCCCTTCACCTTTTTGCCTGTATGTTTTCTGCGTATTAGAAGTTTTTAAATATTCATTTTATTGATTTTTTTTCTCGCAAATAGAATGTTATTGTATCAAGCCACGTTCACGGGCGTTTGGCAGGCTGCGCGAGTAAAGTACAGCCTGTGAGCGTTGCGTCAAGACAAGTCCGTTTCTATTCTGTCTCATTGTCCCCGCTTCCCGTCCGTAATTATGCCATAAAAGCTGTTCCGCCGCACGAGGAAGTTAACCCGCCCCTCTTCCTTGCCTTTCTTCTGTGCCCGCAGCCCGTTCTTACGACACAATGGTGTGGTCAGGGGGCGGGGCTGAAAGCGGTCACAATCGCATGCTGTTTGTTAACATTTTCGCTCGGGGCGTTCACGGCTAACCGTAATGATTCGGGTCTGCCTCTCTTGATCTCCCTCCTAATCTTCCTCCTCCTAATCTTCCTCCTCCTAATCTTCCTCCCTGCTCCCCACAGGCCCAGGTAGGTCGGGCGACCTTCACTTAAATGTAGAGTTAATGCTGTATAATGACGGCTGATGATTGAATTTATTAATTTATATCCATTGCCGTTTGTTTCCTGTAGTGACGACTCACGGAAATCCAACTCGTATATTTGTACCTCCTGCCTGGCGCTCCTCTCTCTGCCGGTCTTGTTTCTTTCTTTCTGTGAATCTTTTTATACATCTCTCTCTCACTTTCACTCCTGAGGCGACAGTAGTTTAATGCCGCTTGCAGCCCTCCGATTTCGAGAGTCTCTGTGACATTTCGTAGATCAGCTTCGGGTCGTCGTAGGGTCACTGAATTTTAATAACTTCAGCGTAAGCGAAACATTAACAGTGGGGGTGAACCACTTCATCAGGCCTCGTTATGGGCGCTCGGGCATCATTAATAAACAGGTCGTGAACAGATTATTTCATTATACCCCCACCCATTGGGACCCCCCCCCCATTAACCCCCCTAGCTTACCAGTTGTGTTCGAAGTCTTGTATGCAAAAGTCACTCATAGCCCTGTTTCGCTGCTAGTCTATGTACATCCATTGTGTTTAAGTGCCATAGCATTAATGGCACAATTTTTTGGTTCTTTTTATTCATGGGAATTATATACCTTTGATTTGCTGGTATTTAATTCCACTTTCTGACTCCCCATTTTCTCGCCGCAAAGAAATCACCTGTTGGCTCGTAGGGGTTGCTGATCCCCGTGTAGTAACCAGGCAAGAGAGTGGGAAGTGCACCTTTGCACATGCAGTCTCGGCTCCTACGTGATCGTGCCTTAAAGCAGCTCTGCCAACTGTACCTCCCACAAGCACACGTATTGTCTGTCCACTGGTATGAAACTTAATCCCAACATTGGATTCGCTTCATCTTTTATCTCCCATCTTGTCTTAGGGAAGAGTTTAAACCAGAGAAAAAAAAAACGGAAAACACACGTGACTCCCCCAAAACGGCATCCAAAGTTACCAGCAACGGTGAGAGGACATTACCTTCGTGACGTCCCACGCCTGCCTCTACACAGCACCGGGAGGCTGCGTGGGCTGAGCTATTTACAACGTTATTGAGATTGGATATTAATAGCGCAGTCTTGATCTATTTTCTTCTGTAAGGCTTGTAGGCGCCTTGCTTTGCTGCTGATTTTATGGTTGATGGTGATTATTTTTTCATCGTTGTTTTTTGTGTGTTATTACTTGTGTATATTGTTATAATCGTTTTTGTTTTTAATGTTTTTTTGCAGTTTGACTTGCTGCTGTTGATCTTGTTCTTGTTTACTGTTATCATCAGCCTAAGTATTATTGATATTAGGTTAGTGGAAAAATTATATTAGTGTTTTGAAACGCTGAATATTCCCTAGAATCGCCTTTTTTTCTGCAAAGGGCGTGAGACTTTCAATCAACATTTTTTCCTAATGTAGGGAAAATCATTGGAGAATTGAACACAAAGCGCCTGGAGGGAGAGGACATTTAATAATCACAACCATTTCTTTCGCGACAGCAGCAGCAGCAGTTAACATTAAGTGCATTATATTGTATGACCTTTATAGATTTAAAAGTGGTTTTCTTCACACTAAGTATACTTTTGTAATTCCATCATTTCATAAAGCAATGTGCTCAGTTAACTAGCTGTGGAAGACAGAAGTTTCCATCATTGTATCCCAAAGGGCAACCCTAAATGTTACCGTATCATCGGAACTAACGATAACCCGGGTTTATGTCTAAATAGAAATGCTTGGCGTGACCTGGATTTCCATGTTGGGTTGAAGATACCACGGCGACAGAGGCATTACATTGTAAAGTCTTGCGCGGCAGGAGGAAGTTAACACTACATAACACTCACCATAAAGTAATTAGACTTGGAACATCTTCATCCGCTGGAGGCCTCGGAGGAGAGGAGTCCCGCACGCACCACCTGGAGCCCTATTCCCTTCACCCCCTCGCGTTGTCGCTCAAATATCCTTTCTCTCGGGTCTTCTGCCGCCTACGCTGCTCGGCCTCCCGCAGCGGCAACGCGTCCCCGGGCCCTAGTTTGCCTCCCACGTGTCCTGAAACCCCAGTCCTTCCCAACCCACACATCGCCGCTTTTTTCCGCCGCGACGCCCACTCTCAGCTTCCATCCGCGGAACTGTTTACCTGTGTCGCTGATGAATAGTAGAGTCGCTTTTACGTCTGGATCTTATCTCTTGAAAGCTGCCGCTGCACCACGGCTTCTGAATGATGCTTCGAAATGCTGACATTTTGTAAGAATAGTCTCGCTGTATGCGATCGTAACAGTCAGAAGTCATAATAAGTCATGGCTGAAGACTTATAGAGGAAATAATAAAAAAGTAATTCCGGGAAGCTCAGACCGACTTTTATTGCCTCGAGTCGTATGGCAGTGATAATGATAAAATAAATATGATTTAAGAGTTCGTACATCTGGCATAATGAAGTCTTGTCATTATACAGTACAAAGAAAGTGTCTGACCTGCTAAACACCACAACACAAGATAATGGTCCGTGGATTTAAAGGGCAATAGTTCACTCACCAGCTTTGATAACAAAGTAATTTCTCTTGTTAGGTGGACCCCTTCCCCATCCAGTGTATCTCTGTCTGTCATTGTGTACTCACGCTTTATGTGAACATTTTATTGTCCCATCAACCTTTTCTCACTGGCACACGGCACATTGTGCTGAAACATACATTCAGTTCAAGCGAAATAAAAATGCCCTTTTCCCTCGACATTGGCAAGCTAAAATTGGATAAAATCGGCAAGAATCTTTACAGCAGAGAGGGATGGCAGCAGAGCAGCATTCACGGGGAGCAGCAGTTGCTCGTGAAGGTGCACAAGGCGTGATAAAAACTAGCTCGGTGGGTCTCCTTGTGGTTCCCATACACGACTCGTCTTTGTCGCCTTGTCGCCGTCACCACCATGACACACAATCTCGTTCGTGATAGCTACGGCAGCCGAGCTCCAGGCGCAGAGCAGAGGTGTTTAGCTGCGCCGACAGTGACTTTTATGTTTGCATTGCAGAGATTACCATGGTTTCGGTTTCGACCTAATTGAGATACCGCACTTAGCAACAGCTGGAACACGGCATTCTGTGATTCTTCTCAAGAGTTAATGCCTCGTCCGGTCGGTCCTGTTCACTTTCCATGGGTAGTTTATACCAGGAGACTACCCTTTCTTCACATTAGCAGTAAGTCGAAGCCTAGTCAAGCGGCTAATTTGGTCGGGGTTGCGTTCCACCACAAGCAACGACCCACAAATCTTACACCTGAAAGAAGGAAATGAGCGTGAAAATGAACGAATTGTTTGTTTGCGAGCCAGGATATAGGAGCAGCTAGATATCCTAAATGCTGAGTTAACAACATTTTAGAGACCGTGTGCTTTTGCGAACTGACTCAGCACAGACTTGTAAGTTATGTCAAAATGCTGTACAAGATTATGAAAATAAATGTAAAATTAATGCATATTACAAACTGTTTAAATTTGCCATGACCACACACACGAACGTGCCCGGAGAGCCAACTGCTTGAGAAGTATTTGTTTGTGACATCGGTTGCTTCGTCTTCCCAGGCAACTCTCCTGGCTCTTGTTCTAAACAACAATGTATTTTTATCTGAATTCAATGGAAATTTCTCTGAATTCTGAATAATGTTCAACGATTCAAAGAATTACTCTCGTTTTGCTAAATTTAATGATGTGGTTGTAATAAAATCATTAACAACCGTTACTGCAGTAACACGTTGAACAACTGCAGCGACATTGGGAACATTAATGATGTTATCATTGATAATGACAATGGTAATTTTGAAACCGTGTCAACATTGATACAAGGAGTCAGTATGCATTGAAGAGGAAAATGAATTTAGATTACGCTATCAATAGCCTATCTTGATAATGTTATTAATAACCCTGATCCTCACAGACTCCAGGTCCTTTGTAGCGACTGGCGTGGGAAGTCCGGGAGATTAAGTCCTCACACCGCTTTTGTTAACTCTTGATGCCATTTTGGGAATTCTGAGTGTTTTCCTGCTCTCTCCGGTTTTAATTTCTCCTTCATATTTCCCAGGCAAAGGTGTTGATTCATAAGGACTCCTGCAGCTACTAATAAAAAGCCAAGGTGTCCCTATCCATTGTCATTACGAACCCAAGTCCTCCACCTCTAACGCTCGGACTGAGGTCTTACACGAGTGGGTGCACAGTACAGGCAAGAGGAGTGGCTAGCAGAGCTGCTTTAAGGAAAGGTATCTATGCTTTAAGGCAGGGTCGCGTAGGAGCTCAGAGTGGGTGTTGCTTCCCACTCTCTTGTCTGGGTGCTATGAGGGGGAATAACAACCCCCTGCGAGCACTCGTCTTTTTTCGTTGAGGGAAAAATCTGGGGAAGGGAAAGTTGCTTTCCTAGCTGCATATGCAAGTGATAAGATGTGCAGTACTTTGGAACATTTTATATTTGTTTATATGTATGTGTGTGTGTGTGTGTGTGTGTGTGTGTGTGTGTGTGTGTGTGTGTGTGTGTGTGTGTGTGTGTGTGTGTGTGTGTGTGTGTGTGTGTGTGTGTAAATGATATATATCATGTATGGATGTTTTATGTATATATGTTATGAATATATTATATAATATAATGTAATATTAAGATATATATATATATATATATATATATATATATATACACATACATACGCATCATATCTTAATATTACATTATATTATATTATATATTCATTATATATATAATGAATATATGATATAATGTAATATTAAGATATAATATGTATGTATATATATAACATTATATATATATATATATATATATATATATATGTGTGTGTGTGTGTGTGTGTGTGTGTGTGTGTGTAACATTCATACGTCCTATATGTTATTTTATTTACACACACACACACACACACACACACACACACACACACACACACACACACACACACACACACACACACACACACACACACACACACACACCCGCACGTATGTCTATAATCTTTAGAAGCTTTTAATCGAAACTTTAGATGCCTGTGTGCGTATGTGCCTGAAAGCTTAACGTTAGTCTAGTTAGGATGTAAGCTAATGTAAAGATGAAATACTACATCATTCTTGGGCATCTTGCCTAAGTCCCATCGTGCACGTTGAGGCATTTTACCTCTGGCTGGATGAAAGCCGTAATTTACATATTCAAGACATTTATTGCTGAGTATCACGCCTCGTGCATTTCGTAGATTTGGATATTTGCATCATGTAGGCTTAAACTTAAACTGCAGAAGGTTGTATTTTTATTACAAAATGGTCGATGTCGATTCTAACGTTAGGAAAAGGGTTTGGGAATGGGCCATGATTCATAATATATTTTCCAGAGATTTGTTAACTTTTATCACTTTACCGTCTGGGGCTGATCCGGATTTCTATAAATGCCAGCTGGTTTAGGGAGAAAACGAAATGTAATATAGAGAAACTTCCACTCGCTCCCCCTCCATTTCCCTCACTCCGTCCTACGCCACCAGACAGACATACCTACGAGCGCTTATGTACACGCTCACACCTATACTCACACCTATTTATACACACATCTACAAACACATATACGCACGCACGCACGCACGCACGCACGCGCGCACAAACAAACATATACACATATATATTAGGACATTACACCCCTCGACCTGCACAAGCACACAGGTAGGCTTACCGGTCCATAGGCTCGACCGGGGTTGAAGGGTCAAACCACCGCCGCCGCCGCCGCCGAGGCCGCTCTGCCCGAAGGGCTTAAAGTCCCGGTGGCAGAGGTGACGGGTCCCCCTCCCTCCCCTCCGAGTTTAATTGGCTTGGCCGGGGGACTTTGTGCTTTACCGAGTAATTACCCTGTGGTATCTTTTTGGGAATATCGGTGTGGCGCGAGGCTTTGTTTATTCCGTTTATTTTGCAACGGGTTGACAGATCGTGCAACTTTTTAGCGAAATCTTGTGTGGATGGTGGGTAAAAAGTAGATAATTTCGCCGCCATCGACAGCGCCTGTCCAGAAGTTAATTGCCGTTTCTTATCTTTGTAGTAGTCAATTCGTCTTTTCTGCTTGTCGGTCTGTCGAGTGTAATTGCTTTTTTTCGATCCTAAAGTATCCTTGGAATGTATAGATTATTCTGTAGAGATCCTTTTATGTGTTTATATGTGTAGACTTTCTTGAAACAGACCTTGTCCAAGAAAGTTAAGAGTTGCATGATGTTTGTTTTTAACGTCGCGGTTTCGACACGCATTAGTCAAGGCAAGAGAATGGATAGAAACAAAGATAGAGGGTCAGGGTATGTCACGACCGTCGCGCGAATTATGGCCAAAACATAACGGTGGAAGAGGAAAAGAAAGAAGAAGAAAAAATACTTATTCTTTGGTCCATTTGTCCACGTCATCATCGATATTCATAAGCTGTCCTCGCGCAGCCCTTGCATGAGAGAAAGGCACTTAGTGGCGATCATGACTGGCTGTTACTACTAATTTCCTCGCTGCCCAAGTGACGTGTGAGTGTTTGCTCCTGGCCTTTTTTGTCCGTGTCCGTAGGGAGAAAATGTGTGCAGTTTTGTGTGACTTGCATGGTTTGTTTATTATTTTCTTGGTGTGTATATATATATTCCGTTTTGTTTCAATTATTTTGTCTTGTTCTTTTGTCCACTGCTAAGAAACATTTTAGATACGATACAACATGATACAATGTGTAATGCAGTATGATATAAGTTATGATAAATATGATTATCTGTTTGTATATATATGGGCGTGCCCCCAAAGTGCTTGAGTGTTTTTGTTCGACGTTGCCTCGATAATGTGTGTACGGGTGAATGTCATAAGCGTTCGAATGAATTTTATTTGCAAGGGCTCCTCCTCTCCCCCTTGTGTGTGCCAGACGTGACGCAAATATCCTCTAAATCTCTTGGATGACTCAAGTCCGCAGTGCCTTTTTATATGCAGAGGGCGGCCGGGCGTACTTGATATGAGGGGCGCCGCCTGCATTTAGAGCAGCGGCGAGGGGCGCGGGAGATGGCCACAGACATTTCGCCGGAACTTGATGTAGAGCTGCCGCGGCGTCGGTCACTCGCTCGCTGGCTGGGAATACACTGGAGCGGGTTGGAAGAGAAATTGCTTGGACTGTGTTTTAGAGTTGGTGTTATTACCCCATTCGCGGCCTAGATATCCTGTCGAAGGAATGTCCGGTAGCTAATTGACCCGGAAAATATTTTCCTGAAGGCTTTGCTCCGTATAGGAGAGTGATCCCTATATATATATATATATATATATATATATATATATATATATATATATACATATATATAATGTGTATGTATGTATGTATGTATGTGTGTATGTATGTATGTATGTATGTATGTGTGTATGTGTGCATGTGTGTAAGTATGTATGCATGTATGCATGCACGCATGTATGCATGCACGCACGCACGCACGCACGCACGCACGCGCACACACACACACACACACACACACACACACACACACACACACACATGTGTGTATATATATGTATATATATATATACACACATATGAGAGAGAGAGAGAAAGAGAAAGAGACACACAGAGACACACAGAGACACACAGAGACACACAGACGTGTGTATGTATATATATAATATAATATGAAATAATATGATAGTATATATATAATATAATATAATATAATATAATATAATATAGTATATATATAATATATTATATATAAGATAATATAGTATATATATTATATATATAATATATTATATATAAGATAATATAGTATATATATTATATATATAATATATATAATATATTATATATATAATATATATAATATATTATATATAAGATAATAAAGTATATATATATATTATATATATAATGTATATATTTGTGTGTGTGTGTGTGTGTGTGTGTGTGTGTGTGTGTGTGTGTGTGTGTGTGTGTGTGTGTGTGTGTGTGTGTTTGGCGCGCGCGTGTGTGTGTGTCATTATATTAATGATTTGTTCCTCTCCATCGTCATTCTTATTCATTCCCTTCACATTTTTCCAGTTTGCTTTCTGCACGCTTTGTCCTCCGAGCGCTTAGCCGAAAATCATATGCAACACCTGCAATAGTTCCCAGTGCCTGCTATCATTTCCTGCAACATACGCATGTGCTCCTCGACTCCCGCGAAGGCACAGGGTTTCAATACCTGTCTCTTCGATAGCTATGGTCGCACGTTGAACTTTTGACATTTGAATGCACTTCCATCTCCCTCGGTGATTTCTCGGCTGAAGTTTCGTCGTCAAAGGAACGGGAGAGTGAGCGAGAGCGTAGGAGGGAGAGTGAAAGTGAGTCTTCCCGTGAGAGTGAGAAAGGGATTTCCAGGGACACTTTTTTCGGCTTTCCCTTCGGATTAAAATCGTGTTAAGGGAAGGGCCGTAATGATATGATAAAGGAAAGGATAAGGTGTTCGATCCTATGATGTGTTATTACAGTGTTGTGGTTGTGGTGTCATAGTTTTAGAGGTTTATTGTTGTTATGCTGCGAATTTTAGTACTTAGAGTCACTGCTTTGCCATAGTCGTGTGACAGGTGTTTTGTGCTTGTGTTATTGATATTAACCCAATATTGCCTGCAGTAAAAAAAAAAAAAAAAAAATTCCTGGTGTTTTTCTTAACATTGTATTCTTAACTGCATTGTTACTTTTTCCTGTCGCCTTTAGTGACACTCGACGTTTTGCGTTCCAAATACGGCGTAGAGAGAGGTCTGGTGTCGTGTGAAGCGGTCGAAAGAATATTTATTTATTTATTCAGAGGATCTTGGAACTAATTTCTTGGGATTGAAATTACATGTTGAATACTTTCCTGAACCGACCTTTATAATGCTAATCACGTTTTGATTTTGTGAATTCATGCTCGAGTCATATCGAACGGACTTTCCTCATGGTTATTTTTCGTGTTTAAACTACACAAAAGGCAGTGATTGCTACGCACAGGTGTTTGTTTCCTTAGTCAGTTTTAGATTCCTTTTTTGGATCTGTAACCGTGTCATTTACAAAGGTGGTTTATTTTATCTGGTATCTTGCCGTCTGTGTTAGAGATAATCCATGTTTTTCTCTAGCAAGAAAACTGGTGAACAAATATCACAGCTTGATTCCCACTGCGGCTAAAGGGCAACCGCATGTAGCTCTAATTAAACAAACATGTCATTGTATGTGTGCTGGCATGTTGGATTCGCGAGATCTCTCTGATATTCCACACTCCGACTCCAGCTGCTCTCCGAATTCAGCGACTCCAGCTGTTCATTAAGACTTCCGATTCCAGCTGCTCATCGAATCCTGTGACTTCAGCTGCTCATCGAAACCTGTAATTCCAGCTGTTAATGAAAACCCGGACTCTAACTGCTCATTGGAGGTTTTCAGAGTATAATCGTTATTTCTACTATTCGTAGATCGATCGGCCTACCTTAAACTATAGCCGGTCAGGTGTTGGAATGTGCTGTGAAGACCTGCAAGCCTTCTAGTTTGGCCTCATTTTGGCCTTCACCGTGGCCTCATTCTGGCCCACATTTCAAGGGTGTGTCTGAAAAATGTTCCTCGAGATTGCACGGCGAGGATAAAGGAGGTCGAGCGAGCCCCATGCTAAGTGTTTGCTGGTTGTAATCCGTGGCTTAAGCACAAAATTAGCCAAATCAGAGGGTGGTTGAGCGTGATATACGTTCTGGGATTACGAGTGGCCTTTAGCGGAAGGGTAATTGCTTGAATCGAAATGCTTATCTGGGAAGGGTAATGCGGCATAATTTGCATAATCATCTGGGAGTTATCACATGCCGATTATTATCTTGGCGGTGATATCGCCGTATCGCGGAAAAATGTGTAAAGAGAGCGGACGAAAAAGCCCTTTATCTGCTTTATTTTGGTACTGAGGATACTGTCAAAAGTTTGGAAGACTCTGAGGGACAGCGCAACGCCTTTCCATTAGCTCGACTCCGTCCCAGATGTATTTTGCAAGTTGTTTCTCATTAACTAGAAGAGGGGTTTGGTTCTGTGCGTTTTTTTTTGTTTTGTTATACTTATTTTTTTTCTAATCGGGAGGCTAAGTACTGGTTGCTGGTTATAACGCGGACTGTGAAGAACTTACTTTGTGTGTTGTCATTTTTTTCATGTGACAGTCATACTCGTGCGCAGTATAGAGAGACCAAAAGCGTTTTAATAATCAGTTGTTGCAAGCCACTTTATTTTTCCCGATATTTCGCACACATTGCAATGCTACTTTTAAATGGAAAGAAGTTTTGAATGTTTCAGTGGGAATATTATCGATTATGCTACCATAAAATAATAGCTCTGTTAACGGGACACATCAAGTTATAGTTCTGGGAACAGCGGTTACAAGACGATATAATGGCACAATAACTCGAGAATAACCTCATTATACTCCTCGCCCACCGAGTAATTGTAGATGTTATTAGTTGCAGATTATTTGTAATATAAGACGAGTGCATCTGCTGGTCGCGTTTGGTTTGACTTCATTATTTTCCCGAAAGGTGAAGCAAATCCTCTTTTCCAGTCTATATAATGAACCTTTGGGATATGTCTTTTTTTTTTTTACGAATGAATTAATGGTCATGTATCGATGAAAGTATGCATGTTCCGACTGTTACTTGTGTGCCGCGGTTGTTGTAGGCTAATCGGGTAATCTCTTCTTGTACCTGCCTGTTGCAGTTGGTGCATGTTGCATGGCTTTAATTTAAGAGCTTGTGTTCTAGGCTCAGTGCCATACGCGAGGTTTATTTAGAGTTGTGGGATGATAGTTATGGATGTCAGATGTCGAACGGGCGTCCTAGAAGATTTCATGGAATATTTTATTTGGATATTTTTTTCCCCGCTTCTTTAGTCGATATAGAGCGTGAAATTAGTTTCTTGCTATCCACCATTCCTTCCCACCCTCCCTCCCTCTACCCCGTCCCTCGCTCTTTTTTTCTTCCTCCTTCCTCCCTCTCTCCTTTCCCCCCCTCCCACCTCTCCCTCCTCTCCCTCCTTCGCTCCCTCCCACCCTGTGTCCTCCTTCCCTCCCTCCCACCCTGTGTCCTCCTTCCCTCCCTCCCACCCTGTGTCCTCCTTCCCTCCTTATCTCCTCCTTCACTCCCTCCCTCCCTCCTATTTACCCCCCCCCCCCCCCAAACAAGACACACCCATTCTTCCACACACATTTGCATTTGCTATATCCCTGTCTGCGCCATCCGCGTGTGTGCCGTACTTCTGCCAGCATCCGTGTGTCCAAACGCACTTGTGAGCGCTGCTTGCATATTTCCCTGTTGTTTTCTGTGGGAGATGCAAAGTTAGCACATTCCCAGCCGCAGAAACCGTGTTTTCCCTCGAAGCTGGTAGGATACTGGCATCCTCTTGGAGCGTTGTGAACAGAATGCACGTTTGATAAAGAGAAACTGCACACGATTAAGAAGCATCTGGAACAGACTTATTAAATGATAATGATGAATAAATACATAAACGTCCTTCTGTCATTAATGGAAGTCGACTTCTACAAATCGCTCTATGAGTGCATAGGCACGTGCGCGTGCGTGTGCATATGAATATGCACTAGTGTACGTGATGCCATTTACAATGAGTAGAAATATCCTTGACTGAAGACCTCCCAAGATCTTGCTTTTTATCTTTGTGTCAAGTTAAGTTTAGGAATGTGATAAGAACTGGGACAGAGCGGATTCTAAACTTGTATGTGACGGTCAACCCTGATGTCCAGCAGTGATACAGAACTGTGCTGTTCGTTTGTATTTATTTACTCATGCATATGCGCGTCTGTGTGTGTGTGTGTGTGTGTGTGTGTGTGTGTGTGTGTGTGTGTGTGTGTGTGTGTGTGTGTGTGTGTGTGTGCGTGCGTGTGTGTGTGTGTGTGTGCGTGCGTGCGTGCGCGTGCACGTGTGCACGTGTATATGTACGTGCGTATATGTTACATATGCAAAAGTACAAATTGTACATATAATTTTTTTTTCATGTAAAGACTCCTCACTTCACTCTGCTGAATTTTCCCGTTTTGAAAATTACGAATTAGTGTTGCTTTCTAAATATGTTCAGTGTCTTGTCTAGCATTTGTCAATTTTCCATTCATCCACTATGGGCGCATTCAGTCGGAACCGCCGCATGCATGTCGCCCTCGACCAGACCGGGTCTTCGTTGGTGTCTAGTACCCGGTTTTGGGCTGGCAGATCATCCTTGTAATGTTGGGGCTTTGTCCACGAGCAAAGGGTGCTGCGCTGGCCTCCTCGGCCCTCTCGTTCTTATTTCTTTCTTGTTCGTTAATACGATAATTTCAGCTATGAGATAGTTTTTTGTAATATGTGGATATTGTATGAATATTTCATTTGCAGTTGATGTTAGTTTTGTGATCACAATTACATGTGATCACAAATACATATTTCTCGGAATGTTATAAAAATGGAATACAGTGAATAATGTTATTATTTTTGTTAAGTTAGTGTTGTTATTTTCATAGTGGGCAGCATCCTGGCAACCAGCGACAGCACTCCCAGTTTTATCACGACAAAGTTTCCCAGGCTCTTCCCAGGCTCTCCTCTCACGCGTTCGTCCTCGGGTTGTCTCCCCCACCTGCATGTTCTATTTTCTACTTCTCCCTCCTCTTGCCTTGCCTTTCATTAATTTCAACACTCATTTTTTTCATGCAAATGGCCTGTCTATTTTCACGTAAATTTCTTTCTCCCACTTTTTTTTCCACGCAGGTTGCCCTTCTCTTATTATTTTTTTATTTTCTGCTCCAACCTGCCTTCATCCATTGTCATTTGGATTCTCGTGTGTTTTCTATCTCATTTCACTTTCATTTATATGCACTCCATTCCTCATTTTGGATCTGGATGACCGAGCGAGTCCTAGGCCGCGCGAACAAAGCCTGCTGTACACGTGGCTTTCTTAACAAATGATGCCATTGGTATGCATAAGTGATGTTTGTATATCAGATTCCTATTTAAGGATGCATTTAGTGTGGTGTTTGACGCTCTTTAGACCCACCAGATATACTGTTACATCGTTTTCACGGAGCAGACTTCTTAACACACAAAAGAAAACGGGTTCAAGGGAAGGATCCCCGTGGAGAAATATTTTAGATAAAAGTTGATAGTGCTAAGGTTACAGTCCTCTCACCCGTCGACCATAATTTATAATCTTGTATTGTCAAATTTCCCTCGTGTTCATGTTGAAGGTATGAATGTTGGGGCGAGTTTAAAGTGTTAGCCAGTGCCATTATCTAGCGCAGAAGGCACAGGATCATGCTAGGATGATGGGTGCGGATACGTGTGATATTGACGCTTGTACATTACCCTTCGTTAGATTGTACTTTACGATGCCCGATTCCGTAAAAGTGACGTCGCAAAATCAGAGAGAGAGAAACAGGCAGAAGCAGAGACGAAGACAGAGAGAAATGTATTTATTAGTTTGCTATATTGAGTCGGTTCAGGGATGACGTCAGCCGTCTCAGCTAGAGCTTGGTAAGGTAAGGACAAATTAGGTTAGTGTTTGCACCTGACGTGCATGTCATGGACCATGACATATTTTTCCTTGATTTATTGGCGTCTGTTAAAAGCCTCGGCGTCGAAGAAGTAAGGCTGCTGTTGAAAGGACAGGAGATTAATCTAGACAGGGTAATGAACACAGCACCAGAGGGGAGAATAATGCCCGTCTTACTTCCGCTCCTTTGGAGGAAGAATGACTGCAATCAGTCGCGGTCAGAGCGAGCGCCCAAGCCGGGCCACTGACCACCTACCCTTCGGGGTTTAAAATGAAATAGAATGCATAGTTGCCAAATAACCTGGGAGTGGCGGAAGGCGGTTGCGGAGCGCGTAAGGTAATAAGCCTCTCGATAAGGCCCGAGATGATGATGATGGCGGCGTTGACGACCGGCGATGATGCCAGAGTAGCCGAGAATGCGACGTGCTTCGGGTGAACACTCCCATAGTTGCGAAGTGCGTTGTGGCATCGGAAAACCTCCGTACATTATTTGAATTAAATACGATATCACCCGAGGACTTGGGGCGCAGGTGAATGTCCTCCTGACCCATACCACACGGACAGGTGTTGGTAGAAAATAAACACATGGCAAAAATCCCTTGCAGAGAAAAGTCTTTTTTGAGAAACACTCGAGAGCGTTTAATGTGAGCAGCGTTTATTTTGGCGGCGGGCGAGTCGCAAAAGGAATGGCCTCAAGGAAAGAGTTTTAGTGCTGGTTTAGCGGTTTTCTAGAAGATACTTAACTCCCGGACGGAGCTAATGACACCTGCGATCGAGTTTGGCCGCTCGTATTTTATGAAGTCAATTGGAGGAGAGAAGTTGCTTTTGTAACGAACCCAAGTCGTGGTTGCAAGTTTGTTATGTCGGTAGGTCTGAACATTAAAAAGTTGTGTAAAAGAAGGCAGGCGACAAACGCGCGCACGTGAATATACATACACTGTGGCTTTCATATATACATTGTTGCTTACATACATTCACACTCACACCTTAGTACACGCGCATATGCAAGCGCGCAACCCCTCCCCCCTCTCACATCCATATCTAAATCTATATCTCCATTGCCCCCTATCTCTGTCCTTCTCTGTATCTATATCTGTCTATCTATATATCTACCGATCTATGTGTCTATATTTATTTAACCCCATAAGGCCACAGTGATACATACATAGCCTACATGCATATACACAAACACACACACACACACACACATATATATATATATATATATATGTATATATGTATATATGATTGGTGATTCGGTTTTAAGTCACGACAATTCCTTCCATTGACTAAGGCTTGGACTGGGAGAGTCCGAAGCGAATGGTTTTCATAACCTCGGACCCTGAGTAGGATTCGTGCTGGGTGACCGACTTTCCTGGTACCCACCCACCCGTGCGCGTTACCGCTGCACTATGACGGCCACCTATATATAAATATGAATAAATAGATGCATGAATAAATACATATGTATGTATATACACACACATACATATATACATATACATACATGTGTGTGTATGTGTGCGTGCGTACGTACGTATGTACGTATATATAATGTTACTTTATAACTGACTGTTATCAACCTTTCGCACTGTCTTCTCTCCCCCTCCATCTCTCCGTATTCCTTCTTTCCTTCTTCCCATCATACACCATGCCTTCCTGATATCTCCATTATGCTGAGCATATGATAGCGTAAGCCGGCAGTGCCATGTACGGGAAGTAGTCGCTGGTTGCTAAACGACCGTCTAATGACCTCGTTATTAGCAGGTGAGAAATGAACCATTGTTCCGCTGACGGAGATTTACGAGGTAATGGCGGCTGGAAATGTCTCAGTAATGGATTAATATATGATTATCAAGCATACACATGATTGAGAGCGTGAGATTAATCAAATTAAATAATGGTTGTCACTGGGATTACGCATCGATTGATTCTTATATTTTGCTTATATTGATACAATTTGACGGTTGTTATCCTTATTGCGTGTATGAAAACACACGTACAGTCACTCCCTCCATTTATTAAATCGGCGCTCACCCATGTTTGGATCATTACCTTGTCAGCTCCTAATGACCCCCGCTCTTGCTTAATTTCGATCATCAACGTCGTGGGCTTGTTTATCCTTTTTTGACCTGCAGTTCTGAAATATGGTCTTCCGTGAACTCTTCGGCTTTGAGATTGTTCAACCAGTTCCTTGTTACTCGGCCGAATGGTGAAGCAGCGTTTAAGTGAAGCACATACACTTGTACTCACGCCATTGTCTTATCTCGTACCGGTTGCAGATTCCGCAGGTAAAGCTCCAGGCTCCGTGACACTTTTCTTCTTGGGGCTTCTTGTCGGTGGCCACAGTATTTTGCGTAAAGACCGTAAAGAGACATTATTAAGGACTGCCGTGTTTTATTGTTTATTTCCATCGTCCACGTAATCAAGTATTCTAAATTCGAATAAAAAGATGAACGTTGTCGGTGAATTGACGAGGAATGTTTAACAGCAGCCAATGGATGTGGAATAATTGGCAGCGATAAAAGAGAGGCAATGCAATAATTGGACGGCGCCCAAGAGCTTCAGGGAGACGAAAGGTGACAAGACGAATTAAACGAATGAGTGGGGGAAAGAGAGCGGAGCCACACCTGCCTCACAGATCTGGTTGCTAGAATACACACGGGCTCGACTCCCCCGCGCCCTGGGTTCACAGCAGTAAATCCTCGTTATGTGAACATGTCTTTACTTTCACCTCTTTCTGTGGCTGATGCTACCCATGTTGTTTATTACTTGACCTTTGACCCTCGGCTCCAGGCCCTTCACCTTTGTTGATACGGTGGACGGAGCCCGGGAGGAGAGGAGGGTGGGCTGGGGTGGGGGTGGGGGGTGCAAGGGACAAGTGGCACCTCGCCAGGACAGGTAAAAGTTGCTCTGGATGTACAAGGACTTTTTCACCAGACCGCTTAATTGCATCGTGAGGCGCTTTGGCATGTAAACTCGTAAATAAAGCACTTTTATATATTCCGCTTGAGTAGTATACAATCTGCAAATTTTATTAAGAGTTGAGTGTCTTGGCTCCCTGAAGTGCACAGGATATGCATGGAATTCAAACAGCGTAACCGGATAGAGCGTGGTGTGGGAGCTACCTCGCCGTCTACTTTTCCCAGGAGTTGAGGGCTTGCAGTACCGGTATTTGTTTACCAATTTTCGTGTAAATGTAGATGTGTAAATATAGATTCTTGTGTATATTGCAATCAGAACACTTTGCGGGTTATCTTCAGCTTCTCTGTGTGTTCTCTGTGATTCCTATTTTAAAAAAAAACTTATTCTTGATTTGTATTACCTGTGTATGTACACGATTTGTGTATATGTATTGGTGTATGCAAACATGCATCCGTGTGTGTGTGTGTGTGTGTGTGTGTGTGTGTGTGTGTGTGTGTGTGTGTGTGTGTGTGTGTGTGTGTGTGTGTGTGTGTGTGTGTGTGTGTGTGTAAACGGAGACCTACAAAGCCCGGGATGATTTATCATTACAAGGAGTGGATTTTCCAACGACAATTACGAAGGATGTAAACAAGGTGACATGTGTGCGTGAGAAAAAAGAAGCGTGTTATTACTACCTGGTGAGTTTGGATCCCTTACGCCTTTCAAAATATAGAACGCGCATAGGTATCGTGAGATTTAGCCAAAATGTTCAGTTCCTTTTTGGTCCCACTAATATAATAAACTCCCATTAAATCGCTCTTTTGTTTCTTTCTAGAATGCGAAAATATTCAGAGGTAGTTGTACCTCGTAAACAATGATAATGCTCAGCTTGTCAGTTAGAGGTAGTAGTAAATCAAACACGGCTAAACGTGCCTGCTGTATCTTTGGAAAGTTACGGCTGAAGTTTGGAAATGGTGAAGCCGGTAAATGCAGACCTTCCTGCACCTAAGCCCTTTTCCAGAGAACCATTCGTGCATGTAAAGTTTCTTGTAATCCCCCGTGGCAAGAGTAACTCTACAGGGAGCTTTATTTGTTCGATGTGTTTAGATGCTTCACGTTACATTGCTTGTTTCCCCTTTGTGGTATTTTGGCGTGGGACATCAATATAATCCATTATTAACGAGGATGAATTGGTGTGTACAAATGTAATTAGATGTGAGAATGTATAGGACGGATCACATCAACGGGGTAGAGAGAGAATCTCCGTAAGAGCCTGGTCAAGTGAAATAGATTATTTTATAGAACGTGTTGACGATAGCCATCTGGTTTGAGAGTCGTTCTTCTATCCAAAACGTTCTTAGATGGCAGTGGCATAAATTGTTCTGCAGAAACATTATCTAGAAATATAAGATGGTACGTTAATGAGGATTATTAAACTAGATTAAAGAATAATATGTAATCAAAGATGCCTTACAACTAGAATGTTATATATATATATATATATATATATATATATATATATATATATATATATATATCGGTTTCCTCTCTTTCTGTCTCCTTCCTCCCTCGCTCCTCTATCCCTGTCCCTATCTCTTCTCTCTCCCTCCCTCCCTCTCTTTCGTTATCTCTCTCTCTCTCTCTCTCTCTCTCTCTCTCTCTCTCTCTCTCTCTCTCTCTCTCTCTCTCTCTCTCTCTCTCTCTCTCTCTCTCTCTCTCTCGTCTCTCTCTCTCTCTCTCTCTCTCTCTCTCTCTCTCTCTCTCTCTCTCTCTCTCTCTCTCTCTCTCTCTCTCTCTCTCTCTCTCTCTCTCTCTCTCTCTCTCTCTCTCTCTCTCTCTCTCTCTCTCTCTCTCTCTCTCTCTCTCTCTCCCCCCCCCCTCTCTCTCTCTCTCTCTCTCTCCCCCCCCCCTCTCTCTCTCTCTCTCTCCCCCCCCCCCTCTCTCTCTCTCTCTCTCTCTCTCTCTCTCTCTCTCTCTCTCTCTCTCTCTCTCTCTCTCTCTCTCTCTCTCTCTCTCCCTCACCCCCTCTCTCCCTCTCCCTCTCCTTCTCCCTCTCCATTTACCTCCCACCCGCCCTCTTTTTCTCTGCCTCGGCATATAATATGAATCACACAAAGGCAAAAATTGTAGTCAGGCCGTTCCAATTTCCACTTGATGTCAGTAAAATAATTCGAGCAGGGAAACTGAAATGCAGAAAATTGGTTCGGCAGCCCAATTATAGGTCTCTTGCTATTGATAATTAGTTTGTTGTCGATGGAGGTCATTTGACATTTTTTTATTTTATTTCATTTTCCCCTCGGATCTCTACTTGCCTTCCCCTAACACGTAGTTAAAAGCAAAAGGTGGCGGAGGAAAAAGAGATCAGCTTGAGGTTGTTTCTCTACGTAGGATGACCGTGTCCAGAATGCAGTGGGACGAGAAATCATAGATTGAATTGAGGGTTAGGAGGGTGGGTGACTGTGTGGGCGGGGGTGGGTGGGTGAGTGGAATGCTTCGCTGGTTATCTGCATCGACCGTAAACGGGGGAGGGATTCTAAGCCAATGGGAGGGTACGACTTTTGTGTGTGTGTGTGTGTGTGTGTGTGTATGTATGTATGTATGTATGTATGTGTATGTATGTATGTATGTGTATGTATGTATGTATGTATGTATGTATGTATGTATGTAAATGTTTAACTGCATTGTCATTGTTTTTTTCTGTTCGTAGTGAGATCTCATGATTATTACATGCGCGCTAACAAAAAAGAAAAAGGAAAAAAAAAAACAACAACAGTAGTCCGACTTCCTTGGCAATTTTTCATAGGGATTTTATCTGGTAAGCAGTACAAACGTGACTTACAGCTGAACGATTGCGCCTTCTGCCTTTGTGTTGTCAGCATATGTGAAAGACTTATCCCAAGCACCAAGAATTGGGATTTCCTAGATTCTGGTACAATATAGACTGATTTCTTTATCGGTTCTTATCCATTTGCATCGTCTTTTTTATTTTATTATTGTTATTATTTTTTTTTTTTTTTTTTTTTTTTTTTTTTACAAGCAACCCAAACCTGTATAGTAGCGATAAAAAACTACACAAAGAATGTAAATGCAATATATTCACAGTGTATTCCTAAAACCTGTCGTCCACTGCTCCCGGCGGTCCCTTAGGTCAGAGGAGCTGTGATCCGTGTAAGTGGTCGATCCTGACATTGGAGGCTGAGGATGACTTTCTCTCCTGAGGCTGTGGTGAAGGTGGAGGGGGGGGGGGGGGTGAAGAGGTGTAGGGGGCCATGACGCTTCAAACAGCTGATGAGGAGCTTGCATGTGAGGCGTGTGTTACTGTTGACAAGGGAGATGCAATCAGCAATAACCGATGGGCGTTTAGTCGAGCCGGGATGACTTCTTTGTGGCCTAAATTGGCTTTCTAATTGTTATTTCGTGAAGATCGCGAAGCTTTTTTGTTTTTTTTTGTAATTGCATTTGAATTATGTTTAGATTTTTTTGCGAGGGTGCGGAAAGCTAGGAAGAACAGTGTCAGAACCAGAGGGCTACTTAAGAGAAGGACGGACATGGACGAACGGACGGGCAGACAGACACACAGACAGAAACACACACAGACAGAAACACACACAGACAGAAACACACACAGACAGAAACACACACAGACAGAAACACACACAGACAGAAACACACACAGACAGAAACACACACACACACACACACACACACACACACACACACACACACACACACACACACACACACACACACACACACATAAATGAGGATTCTTCATGCAGCATGAATTTGCAGAAAGCTTCCCTGAGTGATTTATTGGCCTCCAGGCATCGCATCCAACGTTATATAGAGTTTGATTTACTCCGCAGGGGAACTCTCTCGCTCGTGCCATAATTCCTGGCGGTGATGTTTTTCAGGCGTTTTTTTTGGGTGGGAGGGGGCTTTCTCGGTATTTATGTGGCCCGACGAAGTGTTGCATTATGTCATACACCCTGGTATGCAAATGCAGAGATTGCAGGAAAGCGGGCGGAGGTTTATAATACACAGACCTTGCGGATCGTGGTGCCTTTATGATGTCGAGCGTAGGGGATTTATGCTGGAATTCCACTGCCGTCGGGAGTGACATGATGGCCGTTCGGAGAAACATGTTTGTCCTACTTTTCAGGATCTGGATTTTGAGGCAGGAATTTTATTTATTTATTTATTTTAATTTATTTATGTTTATTTATTAATTTGTTTATTTAGATATTTAATTGTTTCTGAGTTTTGTTGCTGAGTTGATGCATCAGTGTTATTAGAGGAAGCTTTTGAGGACGAGAGAAACCAAATAAGACGATGGGATAGGAGCCGCGAGCAGTGGGCAGTGAGAAACAAACACAGCTTGAGGGAGATGGATGCGTCAGCTTTCGAACTCATTTGTTTATCAGCCGCTGATTAATTGCCTGTTTTCTTATCGAAATTAAACGTTAAGGACCCATTTGTGTTCGGGATTAGCTGGATTTGCTTGATTGCATAGAGTGTGATGGGCGGCTCGACATCCTCCGCTTAACGGTGTGGAGATCAGCTGCTAATGTATTCTGAAGTACGTCCAGCTTAACTGCGCGTGTGGAAGCCGCACTCAGTCTCTGGCGGGTAGGTTTAGTATTGGCTTGTAGGAGTTTAGGCCCTGTATTTTGCGGTTGCTTATTCATTCATTATTTGCATTTTTCCGGTGATTATATTTGTTTTTTTGTTTTTTGTAATGTTGTTGCTGGTGTTAATGTTATTTTGATTATCATTGTTGTTGTTAACATTATCGTCAATATATTATTAATGTATTCCTGCAGATGCAATTGTTTGTTTGCCTTTCACTAGCTGACTGATTTGTTGCAAAGTCTCATTGAGCTTCAAAGAAGTTTGTAAAGGAAAGAAATCGGTCGCGATGGCGTGTAGCAGCGCCGAGCCCTCGTTGAGTGTGGTTAAGTCGCTGTCGTTGAACTCGTCGCGTTTTTGGTGATGCTGCGGCTCCGGCGGTGACCGAGTCGGTTGTAAAGTGAGAACATTATAGACCAACGGGGAGGGGGGGAGTGGGCGGCTCACCTTTCTCCGCAACACCTTGCAGTCATGGAGAGGGCGTGCGGGCGTGGCCTCGTGGGAATGGCCGCGGCTGGCTGGGCAGGCTCGATATCCTCCTCGGGTGACATGATGACAAGAGGCTCATTACTGGAGTCGACTTATGGGCGAGGGTCGTCGCCGGGGGTGCTCGTGAGCGATAGTGAGGCGGCCTGGATCCACGGAGGTGGGTGGCAAATTGTCTGTCACTGACCAGGTGCATGGGTTGTGTTCTTTAGATTCGCCTGGCGATATCGGCCGCTTTTTGGCTCGTTGGCTTTGCTCGTTCACTTTGGTCCCTTGCTAATTAAGTTCAGCGTTTGCTTAAGTGGTATGGAAGAGTGCACGCACGTACGCACGGAAGTTCGTACACACGCACACGTACACGCACACGCACGCACACACACACACACACACACACACACACACACACACACACACACACACACACACACACACACACACACACACACACCACACCACGCACACACACCACACACACGCACACACACGCACACACACGCACACACACGCACACGCAGGCATTGTTTCATTTATTTTTAATTGTTTTATAGTTATAATATTTCATGCATATCATATTTCATATATTTATTATGCTGTTTCCCAGCTGCGCCTGACATTTCTTTCTCATTTCAGGTAAATACAAAGACGTATCACGAATGCTGGGGAGACCCGAGTGATGGTAAGGAATAACGTAGTTTGACTCACTCACTTGTGTTTCTAATGATAAGGGGCGACAGGAAAGAACGATGCAACAGGGGGCTCCGTGGCATGAGTGGATGCGCAGTGAGTAATGAATGCGAGTGTCTGAGGAGAGTGAGTAATGGTTCGAAGAGTCACGATGATGCTAGCGACTCGACAGATCGACTTTCCTTCAGAGGTTTGTGCTTGGGAAGTAGTCGTAATGAACTCCTATTGCGAGACGGCGAAGGGTGTCGAGCTCGGGACGATAACGCTATGTTGATAAAGAGCAATAGTGACATTTGACCCTTTTTCTCGTGTCAGCTTCCATGCTTAAGACGAAGAGAGAGAGAGAGAGAGAAGAGAGAAAAGCATGCATATATTTTATTTTACTATCTTTCATTGCCGCAGACTTGGCACATCGTTATCATAACTGGTTTAACGTAAAACAAAATAAAAGATAGCGAACTTAACATAATGAAAACACATATTCCTTACAGGGTTCCAACCTGCTAATATCACCCAAAAAAACTATAGCGGGTACTATTCGGCGGCCGGATCAGACACTTGGATTATGATGCGTTTGTGGGCGAGGACTTAATGGCTGTCTGGTGGCCGCGAAGGAGGAGGGCAAGAAAGCAGAGGCAGACGCGACGATTTTATTGCTGCGACATTAAGTGCTGCATGTCCTCGTTACCGGCCGGACATCGCCCCGCCATCACCTTGCACTTTGCCGGAATGATCATACAAAGGTTTACACGCAGCGCTCGAGAGATTTCTCCTGCGAGACATGGGCTTCAACCTAGTTTTGTGGAGGTCTTAAGAGAGAGGAAGGAAGGGTTGGCTCTTGGTTATGTATTTATTGATTTTACTGATCTTTGGTTGAGTTTACAGGGCAGTTTCCCCCCCATAGAGTTCAGCTGCGTTTTTGGATGGCGGGGATTGATTTTTTATTATTATTATTATTATTTTATTTTTTTTTTTTTGCTTGCATTTTCTATTGGTAGTAATGTGGATCCTTAAAAGTACATTTGTCGAGGATTAACTTGTACCTTGTAATGTGTAACGAATTAATGTTGTACTAAAGAGTTACAAGATTAAAAGGAAAAAAAGTTCCTACATAAAATACGTTCGGGTTGCATATAACGTAAGATTTTTTTTTTTTCTTTTTTTTTTTTTTTTCTTTTTTTTTGCAAAATCTTCAGAGGAATCAATACGAAGCAAAAACTTCTAATGACAAATTTCCAAGCGCAAATCCTGTCCTGCACCGCCACCTGTGATGAAGATGACACTTACAAAGGTCACATGAGAGGGATAACCTTTTCGGACGCGGAGACGAAGACCTACACTCCCCCAGTCGTAACATAAGGAGCCTCTCACCCCCCCCCCACCTCAGGGAGCCTCTCACTCCCCCCCCCCCCTCGAGGAGCCTCTCACCCCCTCAACCCCCTCAGGGAGCCTCTCACCCCCACCCCCTCAAGGAGCCTCTCACCCCCACCCCCTCAAGGAGCCTCTCACCCCCTTCAAGGAGCCTCTCACCCCCCTCAAGGAGCCTCTCACCCCCACCCCCTCAAGGAGCCTCTCACCCCCCCTCAAGGAGCCTCTCACCCCCACCCCCTCAAGGAGCCTCTCACCCCCACCCCCTCAAGGAGCCTCTCACCCCCTTCAAGGAGCCCTTCCCCCCCCTCAAGAAGCGTTTCATCCCCTCACCCCCCCTCAGTGAGCTTCTCACCCCCCCCCCACCTCAGGGAGCCTCTTACTCCCCCATTACCCCCCCCCCTCAAGCAGCCTCTCACCCCCCCCCTTAAGAAGGCTCTAACCCCCCTCAAGGAGCCCTTCCCCCCCTCAAGAAGCGTTTCATCCCCTCACCCCCCTCAATGAGCTTCTCACCCCCCCCCCCCCTCATGGAGCCTCTCACCCCACTCCCTCCCGACGCTCACCTTCCCACACTGCAGGATATGTGCAAATGCTCACTCGCAACCCCTGTATCTTGCTTTCTTCTCAAAATATTATCACTTAAACATTTTTTTAAAAAGAGAATTCTATTTGCCGCGGACCTGTGCAGCGCTATCAGGGTTTGCAGATAAGCGATGTGGTCTTAGTGTAGATTTTTCCCTTTTTTTATATGTGACATTGCATGAGTTGTAGATCGTGCTTATTACTGGAAGAAAACACATTTTTATCATAATTTATCGCTGATGATTGCCCAAGTATTTTTATTTTGGCCAAATGTCTGCCGCGGCGGAGTGGAAACTGCTGCAGGTGACGTAATAAGTGATCAGAGTGATTTTGCAGTTTACTGTTTGTCGATGACTGAAAAAAAGAAAAAAAAATATAGTCATCATTGTTGAGATTATTGTCGATTGTCTCAGATTTTACGACTGATGCTTGATAAATAATTCACGCACACGAGAGAGAGAGAGAGAGAGAGAGAGAGAGAGAGAGAGAGAGAGAGAGAGAGAGAGAGAGAGAGAGAGAGAGAGAGAGAGAGAGAGAGAGAGAGACAGAAAAAAGGTAAGAATAATAAGTGCTTATTGTATTATCTCCGCGACAAGACAAAGCTTATCCTGCTTTCGAGCAACAATGGCTAATGCGCTGGGGCTCTCTGTAACAGCTTCTCTTTATTATTTCTAATATATTGTTTCATTGTTATTTTATTATTTAGATATTGTAATTTCTAGTATTGTTAGGTGTTATTACTAATTTTACGGTATTATTATTTTTTGCAATTATAAAGCCGCCACTGATAATGTTTCGAGTCATGCTATCTGTGAGCCATTTTGATAGGATTGCGACTGTACTGGCAATATAGCGATTCTCTCTCTCTCTCTCTCTCTCTCTCTCTCTCTCTCTCTCTCTCTCTCTCTCTCTCTCTCTCTCTCTCTCTCTCTCTCTCTCTCTCTCTCTCTTCTCTTTCTCTTCTCTCTCTTTCTCTTTCTTTCTCCCTCCCTCCCTCCCTCTCTCTTTCTCTTTCTCTTTCTCTCCCTCTCGTTCTCTCTCTTTCTTTCTTACTCTCGTTCTCTCTCTTTCTTTCTTACTCTCGTTCTCTCTCTTTCTTTCTTACTCTCGTTCTCTCTCTTTCTTTCTTACTCTCGTTCTCTCTTTCTTTCTTTCTCTCGTTCTCTCTCTATCTCTCTATCTCTCTTTCTCTCTTTCTTTCTTTCTTTCTTTCTTTCTTTCTTTCTTACTTTCACTCTCGTTCTCTCTCTTTCTTTCTTTCACTCTCGTTCTCTCTTTCTTTCTTTCACTCTCGTTCTCTCTCTTTCTTTCGCTCTCTCTCTCTCTCTCTCTCTCTCTCTCTCTCTCTCTCTCTCTCTCTCTCTCTCTCTCTCACTCTCACTCTCACTCTCACTCTCACTCTCACTCTCACTCTCACTCTCCCCCCCTCCCTCCCCCTCTCCCTCTCCCTCTCCTTCTCCTTCTTTCTCCCTCTCCCTTCCATTCCCCCTCCCACTCTCCTTTCCCCTCCTCCTTCGCCTCCTCCTCCTCCCCCTCCTCCTCCTCCTCCTCCTCCTCCTCCTCCTCCTCCTCCTCCTCCTCCTCCTCCTCCTCCTCCTCCTCCTCCTCCTCCTCCCCCCCCCCCATGTGAGCGCCGAATGGGAGAGAGCTGTGGTCTGCAGCTGCTATCGAATCGCGCCTCGTGGCCTGCGACCCGTGATCAGCGCCGAAGATGAGTGTGTCACGACAGGAAATTCGTCCCTGTGATACCCGCGGGGGGACCGTGCCGCTCTGCAGGCTGGGGTTATCCCCCGGGGCATCGGGTAGAATCGTCATGCTTTCATCATTAGGCTGGGTTTCAATCGTACGAGGCCGTCATGCAGTGGTCAGTCATGAACCTACCAGTCCAGGATGTCATGGAGAAGGGTTGTTCACCCCCGTTATTCAGGGCAGTTTCCAGTGATGATCGTGGTGTTTACTATATATATTAAAAAAAAAAAAAAAAATCGTATGCTTATATGATGTGATTTTGTTTGTCGTGTGCTTATGTGATGATACATAACTTTTGAATTATAAGTAGGGTGTATTGGATAGTTTGATTATTGCACTCTGTTCAAGGTATAGGATGTTTTGCTCACGACATAAAAGTTTGATGAAAATTTTACGCCATGTAGTCTTGCGTCGCCATCTTTCGTTCAAAAGGCAGTACAGGGTGACTTAGTTGTTGTTAGATTTTATAGGAATGCAGTTCCATCGGTATTTCTCTCGTAAGTAGAAATGTAAGTAGAAATTTATTTATTTCTGTGTATAAAGTATTAATATATATATGTTATTGGTGTGTGTGTGTGTGCGTGTTCTTCAGGCCCCATCGTTGGCCCATTTATTCCTGCAACAGGTCATTGCCATTGAGTGAGGTTGTCTTAATTATCACTATCTAGAGGATTTCTGTGTAATATAAAAACATTTTCAGGTATTATAACCCTTATGAAGGTAACATCATACTTTTATCTTCAGCAGAAACTTTTCGCTGCGTCATCAGCAAAAACTCCGGCGCTCGTGACATCTCTTAATGATCAATAATCTTTACATGATAGCTCATTTCCTACCTAAGCCACAGTAGGCGTGAAAGGTAATAAACATTCCGCTGAAATGAACACATTAATGAAATACATTATTGCTGTATTATTATATTCACATTCGCATTAGCAGGATTGAGAAAAAAAAAATGCAACCAAATTGGCATCAGTGTTTCAATTCATGAATTCTTGAATGATAAATTTTACGTTCACATGCATCACATCACCCGTACTTATAAATCCCTTAACGATAGTCGTACTTCTAAATGAAGGTGAAAAGCTCGGGGCCTAATTCGGAGTGCAGATGGAACTGATTTATTAGATAAATCGTTTTCGTGCATTGCTCCGGTCACCACACCCACACACGTTCCTTCGCCCTCACTCCTGTTTTCCTCGTGTTAAAAGTCGTAGCTTGTTGCGTCATTAATCTTGGCCACTCGGCGGATTTGGTTTTCCTGCGCTGCTTGTTGTCCTGCGGTCCTCCACGGGTATCGTTGTTGAGGCGTCTTTGGTGTACTGTGGTTTAAGGACTTGTAGTTGCAGTGTTTGGGCTGATCTGTGATGTCTTCGATATTGTATGCTTTCGTGGTATGAGTATTTTAAGGTGGTGCTAAGATCTCTCTCTCCCTCCCTCTCTTTCTCTCCCTCCCTCTCTTTCTCTCCCTCCCTCTCTTTCTCCCCTTCCCTCTCTTTCTCCCCTTCCCTCTCTTTCTCTTCTTCCCTCTCTTTCTCTCCCTTCCTCTCTTTCTCTCCCTTCCTCTCTTTCTCTCCCTCTCTCTCTTTCTCTCCCTCCCTCTCTTTCTCTCCCTCCCTCTCTTTCTCTCCCTCCCTCTCTTTCTCTCCCTCCCTCTCTTTCTCTCCCTCCCTCTCTTTCTCTCCCTCCCTCTCTTTCTCTCCCTCCCTCTCTTTCTCTCCCTCCCTCTCTTTCTCTCCCTCCCTCTCTTTCTCTCCCTCCCTCTCTTTCTCTCTCTCTCTCTCTCTCTCTCTCTCTCTCTCTCTCTCTCTCTCTCTCTCTCTCTCTCTCTCTCTCTCTCTCTCTCTCTCTCTCTCTCTCTTTTCTCTCTCTCTTTTTCTCTCTTTCTCTATCTTTCTCTCTTTCTCTATCTTTCCATCTTTCTCTATCTTTCTCTCTCTCTCTCTCTCTTTCTCTCTCTTTCTCTCTCTCTCTATCTCTCTCTCTCTCTCTCTCTCTCTCTCTCTCTCTCTCTCTCTCTCTCTCTCTCTCTCTCTCTCTCTCCCCCTCTCTCTCTCTTTCTCTCTCTCTCTCTCTCTCTCTCTCTCTCTCTCTCTCTCTCCTCTCT
>NC_061825.1:2493195-2500695 GCF_019202785.1 Penaeus chinensis
ATCCAATTTTGTGACCTGTTACTCTCCTAGTGTACCGCTTAAGTAAGAGGAAAAGCAAACCCTCGAGATCAACCCATTGGCAAGCCACTTTCGCGAAAAGCCTTCAAGTCCGCGTCTTTTACGAGAGTCGGGAAGAGGCGGATTGCTTATGACTCCAGGAAGCAGCCCGCCCGCCGCGCCGACCGCTGGTGTCATATTCGCAGAATGTCGGTGCCGCTACGTTTATCGCTGCTCGTGTAAATCTTCGTCGCTCGTACGCCTTCGCACAAATTAAATTCGGGTTCTTGCACGGTTCATTCAGTGCAACACGAGTGCAGGTAAACGGTCTTATTCGGACGTTGGCTCGAATGAAAATACAAATATCACTTAAGGATTTTTTTTTTTACGATAATGACGGGACGTGTCATGGGTCAGTGATTCGGTAGAAGTTAATTGCATTCTGATGGGGTTATGCATGTCAGATATTGAGAAGCATAATCAAATGAAGGAGCGTCACCATTTTGTTCTTTAGTTACTGCTCGTACTCTACTGATAAGGAACGTTTGCTATTAAACACACATATTTCATAAATTTCGAAAATCACATATAATGTTGAAACGACTTGAGATTTCAGTACCTCACTTTTATTAAAATGCCACCAGGGAATAGAAACATGATGGCAGCCTAGACTGCTTAGTATGTCGGAGCCCACGAGCGCGGAAAGGCCAATGGTCAGTCTCGGCGGCGGATCGCGCATGCGGAATAAGTGCCGCCCAGGACCCTCCCGAAGCGCCAGCAGGGCCATTAGAGGGAAGCACCTCGAAGCACCTGCTAATGGAGGATCGTTGCGACACCAATTACCATAATGCAGGGACCCGTTATAATTACGGCCCCTTAGACATCGTGCGCTGAAAGGATTCCAGCTGGCCTGGCTCTTTCAACTAATGGCGTTTTGGAAGCAGCTGTTTTGTCGCGAACACCTTCGGATGGCTGTCTTGCTGGAAGTGCTTTTTTTTGCGATTCTGCGTGTGGAAGGTTAAATCACAAAATTTCCTTGATTAAGTGTAAAAATTATGAATAGAAGTTGTGTTACATTATTTATTTGTCTATTTTAAGTATTTATTGATTTGTTTATCCATTTGTTTATTTCTTTTCGTATTTTATTTGGACATTACATCATATTCATTGCGAATATAGGATATCATTCAGACTTTTAGATCACGGTATTATTACTATTCAGAATAAGAATAATACACCAATTGTGATGAACAAAAGTCTTAACATTGTAAAATAGTTCTAGATCTTTCATATGAAGTGATATGGTAAGAGCACTAAAGGTGTCCATGTAACTTGAGTGTTTATAATATATTTCAAATTGTATTAAGGTTTTATACTACTCCATTGTCTGTTCCGAATTTGCATTGGTGATCGTCAGTACAGGATGCAACGCAGGTGTGGAATAGATAATTTTTCTTTTCTTAAATTGGATAATATTAACTTTGTGTCATTTTTTATATTTTTAGTAATCTTTTTACCTAATAGTATCCATCGCTCTAAGGGTCATTGCTGAATGTAAAGAAACTATAATTACAGTATTCAAATTACACCGGTTCTCCACGTATGATAAATGCAAACGGTGTTTTACAATGACAGCCCGTTATTACTGAGCCGGGGTGCCCATCTCTCGGTTAACAACTGTGCATAGGCGTCCATTTACTGTGTCGGCTGAAGTTGTTTTTTTTTATATCGAATTAATGTAGACAAATATTACTGATTTTTATTTCGATTATTTTTGACGTTGTGGAGACATTAGGTTTGTTTAGAGAAGGAGAATGTTATCAATTTGACTGAATATTCGTGTGATTTTTTGATTTTTTTTTTTTCGGGAATGCGGAGTTCCTGCGATTGATGTTACTGTTTAAAGAATAGATATGTTGTCGTTTGTGATATTGTGATAAGGAGACCAGAATTTCCAGCTCGGGAATCCCTTTCAACTGCCAGCGCCCGACCAACCTCCCCACTGATAGTCCGCATCGCTCGGGCCATTTGCGCGACTTTATGAACGTTGGCGGACTATGTTATGAATGTGTCTGCGAAAAAAGAAAACATATTGTTCACTCTCTCAAGCAAGTTTATCCTGACAATTTTTTTTTTTTTTTTTTTTTTTTTTTTTTTTTTTTTTTTTTTTTTGTACCTGTTCCGAAGCGATTGCTATATAAAGAAACTGTACGAGCTTGCGACAGTTTATGTGATGGTAGTTCGCTCAATCCAGGCTCCAGTCCTCCCAGGTCAACAAACCTGTCTCCTGCTGGACCAGGATGTCCCGGTGGGGGCGAGCTCCGCTAAGCTGGTGGGAGTGGGGCACGGGGGTCCTAGCACTAGGGTTGAATTCTAGCTTTTTTAGGGGCACGAAAAGGCAACGTCCCCCTTCTTGACAGCTCTGTGATGGTAAATACATATTTGGTTTAGTTTTCCCACGACAGGTACCTAAGAAAAGTAGTTCAGTGCCGGAGGAGTAGGGAAGCTACATAGTGAGAAAATAGTGTTTAAAAATCTTGTTTTCTTTTAGGTAATTGGGAATTTAAGGGAAGAATGTAAGAAAAGTTGATATAGGCAATGGTATTCTTTCAGAGTTTTGTAAACTATTAGAAATTTCATTATGTATTTTCTATAATTACTTATATTTTTCTTGTAAATGTTTGGGGAAGATTTATATAATTTTTCAAACGATACTAATCTTATCCCAACCCTATATTTGAAATTATTCTCGAACAAAAAACTAAATATTTAATATAATGTTTGAGGTGTGGTTAAGTATTCATATATTTTATTCAAAAAAGCTCTTTCGGAAACCAGAATTTATGTATGTGAAGTGCAAAAAGTGGCGTATTTAAATGCTCTTTGACTTGCTTTACCATCGAGGGACGCAGAAATTATGGCCCAGCCGATCAAGCAACTCCGCGGCCCCTCGTATCTGGCAGAATAGACATCTAAAATGATAATATCACTCTGCCAAGTGTTTTCCTCGCTTGGCATTCCTGTTTAGACGTTTTCGTGTTGATTATTATGTAAATCATTACTTTGGTAGAACCCCAGTCCTTGAGAGGCGGCTCGTTATGGCGACAACGAGGAACACGTCGCCGACGAGACATCAGGCAAAGGTCGGCACGTCGTCGGCGGTGTCGGATTGGGATGACACTCACGCGCGTTGTCGAGTTTACACTTTGAAGGCGGCTGTGATCCCCGGCTGGTTGAAGGCCGCACGTAGGCGCACCCGCACGGTTCTTCTCGACTCCCCTGCTTTTTGTTAAGTACCTTGGAAATGGGCTCTGATGGCTTCTCGGCGATTAAGTCGTTTTTTTTATTAGTGGTTTTATCTATCTATCTATCCTTCTCTCCTTCTCTCCTTTCCTTCCTCCCTTCCTCCTCCTCCTCCCTCTCTTTCTCTCTTTCTGTCTCTTTCCCTCTCTTTCTCTCTCTTTCTCTCTCTCTCTCTCTCTCTCTCTCTCTCTCTCTCTCTCTCTCTCTCTCTCTCTCTCTCTCTCTCTCTCTCTCTCTCTCTCTCCCCCCCTCCCTCCCTCCCTCTCCCCCCTCCCTCCCTCCCTCTCCCCCCCCCCTCCCTTCCTCCCATTTTCTTTTTCTTTCTTTTATAGCAGTAGTTTATCGACTACTATTTTAACATTGCAGCTGCTCACAATTATAGATTTCCAATAACTCGGGGCATAAAGACTGTGACTTTTATATGTCGTAGGTAAAAGTGTTGATCTATTCCTTTCGGTACTAACGTTTGTGAAAGGAAATCAAATTATAGTGAAATTGTGTCGTTATTATAGATAGTGAGTTGAAAGCTGTCGAGGCAGATGAATACGTTGCTCTGGTTTTGCAAGCAGTGTTGATACAGTTAATTAGTTGAGGGAGTCCATGAACACGCAGTTAGGGCTTTTCTGCGCCCTCGACGTTTTCCGGAAAGATCGAGCTTCGTTGACACTAAACCCTGATATACTTAATAACCGCACGGAACGTCATTTACGGCGTCGGTAAAAAAGGAAATTGTCTTTTAAGGAGGGCGAGCACTGTACGCTTGCATCCAGTCGGAAAGAAAAACACTCGAGAACCATTAGGGTCGGCCCCCTAATTAAGACTGCATTCCTCAGCCTTATACAGTCGGCATGGTATAATTTGATGTATATGAAGGGGGTGAATATATTTGTTACGTTATGTGGAGATTGGATACACATGTGTTCTGTCGGTGTATTTATTTGGCCTTTGGTTAAAGTACAGATTAATTAAGTGTTGAAAAAAGTCTAAATTTTCTGGTGATGCTTTTATTAGAATTATCTGGTTCTCTTCTCCCTTTAAGTCGCGGCGCCTTGCCTTGAGTCAGCACGTCATAGCGCCTTACCCCCTGTCATGTAAAACTCCGTAAGGGAGTCAGTACCTTCAGCGCTTTGCCTCCTGTCAAGGAAGACCTCATAAGGGAGTCAGCACTTTCAGCGCCTTGCCTCCTGTCATGGAAAACCCCTTAAGGGAGTCAGCAATTTCAGCGCCTTGCCACCTGTCATGGAAAAATACCATAAGTTAGCACCTTTAGTAACTCGCACCCTGCCATAGAAGACCGAAAAGAGTCAGCGCCTCGCCCCCTTCTTTGTAAACCTTCAACACGGGCGTCCTACCATCCTACCTGCTGCCTCGTCTAGTCATCCGCCAGGGCGCGACCGCCACCTTTCTGACCTCTCCCTTCTCCGGATCCTCACTCCTCACTAGGTTTTGCCCCTCGCTGTCTTCGCCTCCAGGTGGTTAGTTCCTGCCCTCTCGCTGAATATTCTCTTCATCTCTTTTAATTTGATTCAATTGCCTTTGAGATTCCCTTCCTTTACTTTGAGACTTTTTTTGTTTTGCTTCTTTTACATGTTAATATATCTTAAGGACGTTATTCTTCGGTGAAGCATTTCTGCTCCCTACTGTCTGTTCTGCAGTCTGGGTCAGAATGTTGGTTTTCTAACTTCGTTGGGCAGACCCTGGTGGTGAATTCATTATTATGCAAATGTTTTTGCATTATAGACACAGAAGGGTTTGATATGCATGCAATTAGATTTAATCTAATTATCCGGTTAAGTTTGCCCAACTTGTTGTTGTAATTGATAAAGACTGACAGAGGTCAGACTGAGCGAGTAAAGTTGACCAGTTTTTTGTCGATCAACCTTTTTTTTGCGGCTGTGGCTGTTTTGGAATGAATCCGCAAAATGTTTACACTGGCTGGAAGCAGATCGTTATAATGGCCGGTCTTATATAATAACATCGTAATCATAAGAAATTTTCCATGACTGATATCCTGTGATTTTCCGAAATGACAGACATAGACATTGATAACATACAAACAGGTACATTTTAATCTGAAGAAAACAAATCACAATATGTTTAAAACGAGAAACTGAATTTCTAATAGGATACGATGGTAATAGACTGAAAGATTATCGGCATGTAGCTCGCAGGTGACGGATTCCTTCATGCATATAGATTAGTCAGCCTCGGGATTTCGGAATGACAACGATCCTCCAACGCGTAAAATGAATACCTGTTTACAACGAGATAGACAGGCGGGGAAATGAAGGCAATCTGACATCTGCGAATCCTATGTTATTTGATGTCTCGACCGACTTCTCTCGCCACCTGCCCACACCGGTGTAGCTCCCCGCCCACATGACCTTTTCTTGCCCATGTTGATGTCACCTTCACTGTCTTGACCCCGCTTCTACATATTTGTTATTGCTTTCACCTACACTTGCAGCCATCTGTCCAGTTCGAAATGTTAGTTCATTTGATATATTCTGCTTTCATGAGGCATATCCTTATCCGAAAGTAAAGGAACGAGACGGTGTATTTCGGAGGTGGTAATGCAGTCGATCCCGCCTCCCCCCCCCCCCCATAAGTTCACCACACCTCATCACCCACTCATCATAATCACCACCGACGGTTCTCCACACTATCATCACCACGTCGATTGTTACGCAACCTTCGCCCAACTGCGCCCACGTTGGCGCCATTGAATTTTAATTCAATCATACATTGTTTGCCACACTGATGAGGCTTGATTATGAGCATATGTTACCTCCGGCTTGGTGTGAGTCATAATTTTGCCTCAAGATGATAAGACCGTATACAGGGGTAGCATCGTCAGCTGCGCGCAGACATACTGATTTTACTTTATTGCATCTCTCGGTAACGTAGATGTGTTGATGGTGATGTTGCACCTGCTGTTTTGGGTCGAGGGTTAACGACGTTCAGCGAACATGGGATCTACTCGGCGACCTTCCTGGGCACCGACCCGTGACATGACCCTCTCCCCATCAGCGATCTTCGTTTTGTAGCAGTGTCTCCGTATTTTCCTCCGTCTTTTGAGATAAGCCATCCTATCCCGCTGCCATTGGGAAATGACTTAATTTCCTCCTCTAGCTGCTTAATAGTGACATTTTTTAAGGCAGCCGCGATATCCAAGAGCCACGTACGTGTGGTCTTGCCATTCACCTGCTCAATTAAGTTTCAGGTAACGCAGCTTCCTTCCAGAGGAACTGTCTGAGGTGTCTAGTGACGCGAGTGCAATTGCTCTGACACGTACTGGGCAAGGAAAAAGAAATTGTATGGATACCGAAGTTCTGGCCGGAACATGGGCATTTGGGCACCCCAGATTAGAATCTTGCCTTTCCGCTGGTCAGAGATATTGTGTGCCCTTTCACCCTTTCTTTTTATTCTTGAGATTTTAATGCCGAGTGTATGTTTCTACAACTTTATCTGTTTTAGGAGTTGTTAGATCGTGTTCACGTTAGGTTATAGTTATTTCTTTCAAGTCCAGATTTAGTCATCAGCTTTATTTCGGATGCTATAGTTTGACGATGAAAATAGATTTTGTAGAAATATTTGATTACATTTTCTCTCTCTTTGGTTAGTATCTAACATTAAAGTAGACTTAGTGAGCATCAAAAATGTTTTCTGATTACCGCATACGACGAGTGAAAATAAACACGAACAAGGCGATGAAATCGACAGAACTAAAAGAAAAAAGAAAGAAAGGTGTGAAAATAGAAGAGGCTCTCTGCCAGCAAAATCCGTCACACTTTGAAGTCCACACTCTTACTGTGATGGATAGTCCCCTCTCCCCCATTTGTTGTCCTCTCTCTTCCCTGTCTCCTGTTGCCTCGTGTCAAACCCTCCCACTTCTTCTCTGCTGACGTATGTCCCCCTCTCTGTCTCCTGCTGCCTCGTGTCACCCCACCGTCTCCTGCTGCCTCGTGTCACCCCCTCCCACCTCTTTTCTGCTGACGTATGCCCCCTCTCTGTTTCCTGCTGCGCAAAGGTCTCTCCCGACAACCCACGCTGAGTATTGGTACGCTTACGTCCCCCAAAGGTACACAACCCCTGGCTGTGTGACACGCTCTCACCGTGTGATTAAGACCCGAGATAACACAAGGCAAAGAACATCGCCTTGGTCCTATTTGGGAAAGAAAGCAGATCAATATCGACGAT
>NC_061825.1:2508195-2520695 GCF_019202785.1 Penaeus chinensis
ATAAACACAATGTGTATATACATTTTCTCTGTCATCCCCTTTTCTCTCCTAGTCTCCTTACCCCGTCCTTCTCCCTCGTCTCTTTTTTTCGTGTCTCCGCTTCCTGCCACTTTCCGACCCCTTCATACCTTCCCCGAACGCCAGATCTCTTCAGAGCCATGTTGCCCCACGATTCCCTCACTAAGGGGCCGTCCCCCTCGCAGTTAGAAGACTTAATGAAGCGCCTCGGTCTCTGCCTCGCGACTGTGAGGTTGTTTTTACCTCATAAAGACTCTCGTCAGCCAGGCATGCCAGCTGGTCACTGCCGACATAAAACTGCCCAGCTGATCAAACAGCACTGAGAAAGCACTGACAGAAACTGTTACATACAAATGCCACCCAGGACTGGTTTACAAGCAGTATTAACTGGTGAAAAGTGATTTTGAATGGATGTATTGTGTTCATTAATTACAGACGACAGTGGCTGCTGTCGATTGGATTAAACCAGATAGCAAACTGAGCAGTCCTTTTTCTCACAGACTTGAAAGGTTGTTTTTACGAAAGATCTCTCTTGTAGAAAGCTAAAAATTTCAAAGGATTTTGCATCGTGGACTGCGTATGGCGTGGTCGTGTGCAAGGGAACATTATGACGTCAGAAAGGGTGGGCCAACAGGGACGGGGTCGCCGGATCGATTATCTCGCCGCTTCGACTGTGGCTCAATTCCTGGCGGAACTTTCGGCAGTTAGGGAACTTCGAGGGCCCAGATTTTCGGTTCGGCAAAGTTAGTGAACTTTCAACCTCTGCCAAGATTATGCAGTGTATATCAGTTTTTGTTTTACTTAGTTTTTAAGATATGCGTAAATCTTCTTTGTTACTTTCATTATTCATGCAAATTATTGTTCATTGTTAATTCACTGCATTCTATGATTAATCAGTATGAAAAATAATCCTTGCGTGGAGCTCCAATTAATCAGAATGGCTTTTAATTAGAAATGACGCTCAGAACGCGATGGAAGGTACAATCTGTGGAAGTTTTAGAAACTGTAGATATCTTTTTGTCAATATTCACAGCAACATATATATGAGGAGGGAATCGCCATGGTGTAATTTCATTCATGATAAAATGCCACACTGCAAACGCTGCACGAGTCGAAGGGGAACGATTTCATGTTCATAAGAGGTCAGGTTGTTCGCTTGCACGGGGACTACAACTTCGGTTAACAAAGATCTCTTTTAAATATGCCTCGTGGGATTCCTGATGAAAATCATTCTTTAAAGTTGTAGGTCTTTTACCCCGGCCTCTTGCTGCATATCTGCCTGAAAAAAGACGGACAAACGCACCTTTCTCCTTGTGCATCCTAAACCTAGTCACACGTCAAGGGTCGGGTTGAAGGGCGAAGGAGATACCGGTTGATGATGCAAATTGTCCGAGAGATACAAACTAATTATTATCGAATTTAAGGGCGAGCTCATTTTTGGCCTTCGCTTGCCGTTTGATATTGCGACACGCAGAGCGAAGTCCCACGACTCCTCTTTGAAGAGGCTGATCAAACGACACCGAAGTAGCCCCGCCAGAAATGTCTAGATTAAAATTCTTTTCTTAGAGGCATCGTCTTCCGACAGGAGAAATATGAAGACGCTGTATGAACGGACAGAAATCGTTTTTCATAAGTTTTAGCCAGCTTATAAGAAGTTTGATGCTGGTAATAAACAAGTAGCGTTTATTTACATCGTATATATTCTTTAATCTATTTTGCATTGATAATGTACTCGCAAATGTATATTGCAGCGTGCTGTGTCCTTGTGTTCAGTTATTTTTGTGAGGGCGATTTGTTAATTAATGCAGTGCTGATGATTTCAATTATATACTATTTAATTTTATTTGATTTATGTTCTTGTCAGTGTATTCGTTTATTTACTCATCTACGTATCTATTTGTGTATTTGTATCGAAGTCGCCCGACGTCCTAAGCGTTGCAAAGTGCTCCAAGCGCCCGGGGACATGCCATCTTCTCCGGGCCGGGTAAACATCATCCTCGGGAATGACCAACCTCGCGGCTTTAATGGCCTGTTATTACGTGCTTCCTAAATGAAGTTGAGTCGTTCTCTTTGCTCGCCCATTAGCTCTGACTCTGGCATGATGAGTCCCGCGTCGGGTAAGGCGATAAAATGGTCAAATGCCTTCGGGAGAGGCGGAGACGACCCCGAAACTTGATCGTGCGTCTGGCCAGAGTGGAAGTCGTTGCCAAGGAGAGGAAAAACAGGAGGTGTCGGCATGTTATGGGGGAAAAAATTCTTTTGATATTGTTTAAGTGTTTTCCTGAGCAAATACAAATGCATGTCGACTTGGAGCTTAATTTCTGAACAAGTGTTTTCTCGTTCGTGACTTGCGTGGCAAATGGAGATTAACGCAGGATCGTCTTCAGCATGGCAATTGGTTCCTGCAAATTAACCGAGGGGAGAGGAGCTGTTACTTTGGCGCCTGATCTGCATACAATGGTGGGAGTCCCGCAGCATCTTAACTTCTTGGATCTTCCTTAAAGCACGTCTGCAACCTTCCCCGTTCCTTGAGTGGAAAAGATTGTCACGCTTTGATTGCACGCTGCTATAGCCGTCTATTGTGGTCTTTATTATTGTTTTAAAAGAAAAAGAATGCATTTTAGAATTAAGTATAGAGTTGCAAAAAATGGATTGTTTCTTTTTGTTATATATGAACTTGTTTTCTGTTTTCATTTCAAAAGGAAAGGAGTAATGAGCAAAATGTGTAAAGAAAATATTTCATTTTGTTATATATTCACTTGCATTCCACATTTGTACCCTGTAAAAGAACCATAACATTTTCTTTCTTAAACCAGATACATTTGTCTAATTCATGGCTGTGGCCTCCTTATCTGAAAGGAAAATCGAGGGAAAAGTAACTTACAAGCACATAACCTTCGTGCTTTTAGAGTTTGCAATCGTTTCGGCAAAGCTCGAGACACTATCCCTCTATCTGTGCTCCTGCCGCGCCCCGAGACCTTGTGTGATTTTACAAACATTTCATTTTTGTAAGTTATGAGCTGGTAAGTCATTTTTTATACTTGCAGGCTGACGTAAGGGGTACTTATTTAATGTTGTGGCAAGATCCTGATGTTATGTGATTGTTGTCTGTAGTATATTGCATGCTTGCATAATTCGTATAGAGAGTTCGGAGTTGCAATTTGCTCGAATTACCTGTCGTGTAGGCAAGAATCGTTAATTCTTTTTCTACTAAGAATTATATGTTTCTGGACGATATTGCGAAAATACATTCTTCATAAGAAATGGTTGCTCCAAAATGAACAACTTAAGTATTAATCTTTATTTTTTTTTAAATTTATTTCTTGGTTATCAGAAATGTACTGAATAATTATATTATTTTAGCATGAATGAAACCCCCCAAATTAGAATCATTAATTTGATGCATTATTCATTTGATGCAATAAAGCAGTGTAAGCCTCGGTTCCCGGGAGTGTTTGTTAAAATACAACGAGAATAAACCTGAATGCCGATAGGTTACTCATATCTGTTATCCACTTATATCTTAGAAGAAATTGCGGCTAATTCTAGTATTCCAGATTTTTAGAATTGAAATTCCCTTATGATCAGGATTTTTTTTTTCTCTCACTAAAATCCTTTCATGGTGATTCGGTTATAGCATCTTCAGCAGAATAAGAATATTTCCAATGTCAAATGGATATACAAATAGTGAGATTACATGAAATATATTACAAGAAGTTCTGTATATGACTTTATTTTTACTGTATTAATTTCCGTTCACTGTTTATCCTACTCATGCGCACGAGCGCGCGCACACACACACACACACACACACACACACACACACACACACACACACACACACACACACACACACACACACACACACACACACACACACATACACACACACATACACACATACACACACACATACACACACATACACACACACATACACACACACATACACACACACATACACACACACACACACACACACACACACACACACACACACACACACACACACACACACACACACACACACACACACACACACACACACACACACACACACACACACACACACACATACACACATACACACACACACACACACACACACACACACACACACACACACACACACACACACACACACACACACACACACACACACATATATATATATATATATTTTCTCTCTGTCAGTCATTTTGTTTACTGTTTAAGTTTTCTCTTTCCAATTTTAATGGTTACTCTCTCCGCTCCTCTCCTCTCTCTCTCTCTCTCTCTCTCTCTCTCTCTCTCTCTCTCTCTCTCTCTCTCTCTCTCTCCCTCCCTCCCTCCCTCCCTCCCTCCCTCCCTCCCTCCCTCCCTCCCTCCTCCTCCTCCTCTTCTTCTTCCTCCTCCTCCTCCTCCTCCTCCTCCTCCTCCTCCTCCTCCTCCTCCTCCTCTTTGTCTTTATCCTCTCCTCTCTCTTCTCTTTCCCTCCGCCTCCCCCTCTCCCTCTCCCTCTCCCTCTCCCTCTCCCTCCCCCCCCCTCCTCGCTCCCTTCCCCTTTATCTTCCACTCTTCCCTCACCCTTCCTTTGTTCTCCCACTGTTTTCGTTTCTGTCTCTCTGTGGGTGCCTATTATTTTTCTCCCGTCATCTCCCCGTGGACTGTAGGCGAGGTCACCCGGGCAGGGGGGTCAACGGGGTCATCATACCCAGAAGTCATCTCCACCTGAGGGATCACTTCTCTGACCTGTGCGTCACTCGACCCTACTCAGCCTTGTCAGGGCTACCAACCTCTCTTCAGATCACTATCACGCAGGTGTGGTTGTGTACCCGTATGTGTTCCTCCACGTGTGGTGGTGATAGTGCATCTACACACGCGCGTTTCTGAATACACTTAATAGGTTTGTGTACCTTTTTCAAGAGCAGGTGTTGAGGGATGTTTCAAGATGTTTACTATTTAACTGATCAAGGCGGAGCACTGACCCAGGAGAATATGAATCATACTCTCCGAAGTGAAGGGTAGTCATTACAGGCTGGTCGTGGTACCAGTTCGAGGTGACAGAAAGCAAGGAGTTTGAGGGGGGGAGGGGATGTCACGGCTGATGATGACCCTTTGACACTTGACATGTAAAGGTGAAAGGTGCTGTTGGTGATCGTTGGCTGTAAACACTATCGGCACGCAGGAGTGAAAGTCTAGACAAGTAAATGTTTGTTTTTGGAAAGTAATCGGTGTATCCAAGCTGTTTTTTTGTATAACTGCTCAAAGGACATCTTGAAAGATAGGCCGGCCTTACTTTTCTTTTCGTTTACATTGGCATCCAGTTGGTGATGAGGTTCTTCGGGCAGTAATAGAATGAATATTCACTAGTATAGGGAAATGCGTGTAGATATGTGCATTTAAAAGCGAGCTAGCATATAGTTCACATTGAGGCGAACACCATAAACTAAATCGCAAAACCACCGTGAACAGATCTCTCTTGATGAATTCTTGGCGGAATATAAACACAAGTTGGTATAGTTTTAGGGCTGGACAACACAAACAACACTAGCCATCACCGGGTATTTTTTCTCATGTATATTCAGCCTTCGAGTTCTTATCAAAATGTATCCTCGTTCAGTAACTTCGATCTGGTTAATATTAATGCTTACCTGTAACAGAGAGTTCAGTTTGTATTCGAAAGATACGTTACGGCTGACAGGTGAACATGAACACGCCGAAGAATATGAAAACTCGTTGGAAATGAGGTTAGGGATTTTTTATGCGGTACCATACCTTACGCGGAGGTTTTGAAGATTTGTTTTATTCTTGTTATTTTCTATTTGTTTTATTCTTATAATATTGTTTTCTTCATGCAATTCTTTGACAGTTGTTGTGACTGTCTTGATAATTACCGTTTTCATCAATGTGGAGTGATTATACTAATGATAGTGATGATGATGATCATCATCATTGCTAATTACCATTATCATTATCAGTAGTATAAGTTATTGCATTATCGTTTTTATCAGTAGTATAAGTAATTGCATTATCGTTTTTATCAGTATTATTTGTATAGTGTTAGAGAATGAAGTCATATACCACCTAATCAAGTCGTCAACAAGATTATCTGAGCGGTGATGTGCAGTAATATACATCAGGAAAATAAATCATCGAAGTTGGCAGTAAGTGCATAGTTATAATAAATTAACGCAATCTGATGGATGCCGACGTGACTTATTCATGTAAGATGTTGAACCTCGTTCATGTTGAACAAGTTGTCCGAATGTTCAGAAGATATAAATCATCATCAGACCCTTCCATTCACGCTATCAGAATGAATTATCAAAACTACACTTAAAAGGTTTCGGCGCGATAACATGGCACACGCCCTGAGTTATGGCATTTTTTTCGCTTTTTTTTACATTTTGGAGAATAATTTCAAGCATATTGTTTGACTGGGGAGTGTGATGTTGGCGAGGTCATTGTGCAGGTGTAAAATGCTCCCTGTCTCGAGAACTTTCGACGTCGACACCTCCAGCATGTGTGTACTTCCTAAAATGTCTCGGTGTTTATTTATTTTTTATCATTATTATTTTTTTTTTTTTGGTGCATATTGCTTTTGATAGTTTCAATTTACGCTGACAATTCGCCGATGTTAAAGTTCAGCCATAATTTCACATCCTAGCAGATACTGATTGCAAATAGAAAAACAAAATGTTCTTGCCTTTGGTCAATGATATGTATAAGATACATTTACGATAGTGACAACACAGGAATAACTAAATTACAAAGGTAGGTTCTCCCCGAGCCGTATCTGGCATCGCCTTGACAGTATCCCGGAGGCGGTCGTATCATCCTCAGAGAGAAGCTCACACGCTGACAGGCCTCTCGAGGGGAACTGACGTTGGCATATTCGCCGTTGCTTTGTATGCTACCCTCGAGATATGGATAGTTGGGAGTTTGTACTGTGGTTGAGTCGGGGCTTGGATTTCTTCACTGGGATCGGGTCTTGGATTTCGGATAATGCGTCAGACAAGTGAAGAGATTATGGCGTCTTGGTCCCTTCATTTTTACCTGTAGACGGAGGAGGCTTATGCCACATTCCTGAGCACCGGTTCTCAATCTGGGGCCCGCAGGATACTTTCTAGGGGGCCATGGAGCTATTTGGAAATGAGAAGTTTAAAGGGAAGTGAATTCGCTTGCCCCCTCCCAGCGTGGTTGTCTAATCCTTTCACATATATAATTTGCATAATTCACGGTAATCCTTTCTTAGAGTAATTGATAGTATTAAAACTGCCTTTAAAGCCCCTCGGTCGTGTTATAATCCTTTTAAAATATAGAGTATGTCTTGCCTAGCATATAGTAGAAGAAGTATGAAAATGAGATGCAGTAGAAAAAAAAAAAAAAAAAAAATCCTCTTTTAGTCGTCCTAACAAGAAGAGCTACTGGAAGAATGACTCGGCAATCACTGCCATGACTTGCATTGCGTAACATGGTGTGATTTACCAAACATAATAGAAATGCCCAAAACTCCCTTGTCCCGTTTGTGGAACCCTTGACTACGAGCTGCTGGAATAAAAGCCTCGGTGAATGTTTTGATGTTGTACTGTACAACAGCTGACGACGGCGGCGGGGTGAAAGAAGCTCGCTTTAGGTAAACATGTTCGTAGCGAGTACTGGCCCGACTAGTACTTCTCGCACGGGCACCGGTATCCGTAAAAAATCGTATGCTCTCTAGAACGAGTTTCGGAACAAATTACACGTCATGTTTTCTTCTTAAATATGATTGATGGAGGCGAGGGATTCTGCTTGGGATTCGTCTAAGTAAACTACAAATCACACTCACGTTCTCTCTCTTCTTCCTTTCTTTCTTTCTATTTTCTCTCTCTCTCTCTCTCTCTCTCTCTCTCTCTCTCTCTCTCTCTCTCTCTCTCTCTCTCTCTCTCTCTCTCTCTCTCTCTCTCCTCTCTCCTCTCCTTCCTCTCCTTCCTCTCCTTCCTCCCCCCCTCTCCCCGTCCCTCTCTTTTTCTTCTGTTTCCTCTTCTCTCTCCCCCCTCCCTCCCTCTCTCTCTCTCTCTCTCTCTCTCTCTCTCTCTCTCTCTCTCTCCTTCCTCTCCTTCCTCTCCTTCCTCCCCCCCTCTCCCCATCCCTCTCTTTTTCTTCTGTTTCCTCTTCTCTCCCCCCCCTCCCTCTCTCTCTCTCTCTCTCTCTCTCTCTCTCTCTCTCTCTCTCTCTCTCTCTCTCTCTCTCTCTCTCTCTCTCTCTCTCTCTCTCTCATTTTCTTTCTCTTGCTCTCTCTCTATTGCTCCCACACACACAATCATTTACACACAATTATCCACAGCTACTTTTTGTGCACGAGCCCGCCTGCACCACAAACCCGCGACTCCGAAAAGGCATAATACCAAACACACCGCCAAGAAAAATATACACACCTCGCCATGATTCGGCTGTTCGTCATTCACACTGACGGTAATGGAATCGGGGTGCGATTATGCATTCAAGCACTTCCTTAATCATGGCGGAACGCATTTCGTGTCAGGTGAGCGTCGAGGGGGCAGGGCTAGGGGGAGGGACAGGGGAAGGGGCGTGGGAAGGATGGGAGTGGCAGGTTAGAGGGAAGGGGCGTGGTAAAGATGGGAGTGGAAGGGTGTGGAGGGACAGGGATGGGACTGGAATAGGGGGGAGGGAGAGGGGTCGGAATGAGGGTGGATGGGGGGAGAGGAGAGGAGGAGGAGGAGAAGAAGCAAAGGAGAGCAGAGGTCTGGTTGTCTCGCGCGACCGTCGAGGATTCTGCCGCCTGTATGGCAGGAATGTGCGGAGGGAATGTTTAGATCGTTATCAACATTCCTTGCGCGGCGCACTTTAATGATGGGGTCGGCCGGGTCGTGGCTGTCTATTTTTCCATCATTCGCCCGCTGTCTGTCACGGTTGTTTTTGTCTATCGACGAGAAGGTGGAGCTTTGATTTCATGCTAGATATTCAGGTGCACACCAGCTAGGTAGAGTTTGTTTGTTGTTGTTTTTTTCTTTCTCTTACTCACTCTTTCTCATTCTCCCTTTTCCTCACTCTCCCTCTTTATCTCCCTTTTTCTCGCTCTCCCTCTTTCTCCTCTCTCCCCCTTTCTCCTCTCTCCCTCTTTCTCCTCTCTCCCCCTTTCTCCTCTCTCCCCCTTTCTCCTCTCTCCCCTCTTTCTCCTCTCTCCCTCTTTCTCCTCTCTCCCTCTTTCTCCTCTCCCCCTCTTTCTCTCTCTCCCTCTTTCTCCTCTCCCCTCTTTCTCTCTCTCCCTCTTTCTCTCTCTCCCTCTTTCTCTCTCTCCCTCTTTCTCTCTCTCCCTCTTTCTCTCTCTCCCTCTTTCTCTCTCTCCCTCTTTCTCTCTCTCCCTCTTTCTCTCTCTCCCTCTATCTCCCTCTTCCTCTATCTCCCTCTTCCTCTATCTCCCTCTTCCTCTATCTCCCTCTTCCTCTATCTCCCTCTTCCTCTATCTCCCTCTTCCTCTATCTCCCTCTTCCTCTATCTCCCTCTCCTCTCTCTCTCTCTCTCTCTCTCTCTCTCTCTCTCTCTCTCTCTCTCTCTCTCTCTCTCTCTCTCTTCTCTCTCTCTCTCTCTCTCTCTCTCTCTCTCTCTCTCTCTCTCTCTCTCTCTCTCTCTCTCTCTCTCTCTCTCTCTCTCTCTCTCTCTCTCTCTCTCTCTCTCTCTCTCTCTCATATATATGTGTGTGTCTGTGTGTGTTTGTATATGTATATGCGCTTATATATATATGTATATTATATATTATATATTATATATTATATATTATATGTTATATATTATATATTATATATATAAGCGCAGAGAGGGAGAGGGGGGGGGGGCAGAGTGGGTGAGTGAGTGAGTGAGTGAGTGAGTGAGTGAGTGAGTGAGTGAGTGAGTGAGTGAGTGAGTGAGTGAGTGAGTGAGTGAGAGAGAGTATGTATGTATGTATGTATGTATGTATGTATGTATGTATGTATGTATGTGTGTATGTATGTGTGTGTGTGTGTGTGTGTGTGTGTGTGTGTGTGCGCAGAGAGAGAGAGAGAAAGAGAGAGAGAGAGAGAGAGAGCGAGTGAGCGCTAGAGAGAGAGAGAGAGAGAGAGAGAGAGAGAGAGAGAGAGAGAGAGAGAGAGAGAGAGAGCGAGTGAGCGCTAGAGAGAGAGAGAGAGAGAGAGAGAGAGAGAGAGAGAGAGAGAGAGAGAGAGAGAGAGAGAGAGAGAGAGAGAGAGAGAGAGAGAGAGAGAGAGAGAGGGAGAGAGAGAGAGAGAGAGAGAGAGAGAGCCAGAGAGAGAGAGAGAGCAGAGAGAGAGAGAGAGCAGAGAGAGAGAGAGAGAGAGAGAGAGTGAGAGAGAGAGAGAGAGAGAGAGAGAGAGAGAGAGAGAGAGGAGAGGAGAGAGAGAAGGAGAGATGAGGAGAGAGAGAGAGAGCCAGAGTGAGGGAGAGAGAGAAAAGGAGAGATTGAGAGAGAGAGAGAGCCCGAGTGAGGGAAGAAAGAGAAAAAGAGAGATTGAGAGGGGGAGAGAGAGAGAGAGAGAGCCAGAGTGGAGGGAGACAGAGAAAAAGGAGAGATTAAGAGAGAGAGAGAGAGCCAGAGTGAGGGAAGACAAGAGGGAGCGAGAGAGCAGAAGAGAGAGAGAGAGAGAGAGAGAGAGAGAGAAGAGAGAGAGAGAGAGAGAGAGAGAGAGAGGAGAGAGAGAGAGAGCGACAGAGCACAGAGAAGAGACAGAGACAGAGACAGAGACCGAGACAGAGACAGAGACAGAGACAGAGAAAGAAAGAGAAAGAAAGAAGAAAGAAAGAGAAGGAAAAGAAGAAGGAGAAAAGAGAGGGAGAAGAGAAAGAAAAGAAGAAAGAGAAAGAGAGGAGAGAGAGAGAGAGAAAGAAGAGAAGATAAGAGAAAGCAAGAGAAGAGAAAGAGAAAGAGAAAGAGAAGAGAGAGAGAGAGAGAGAGAGAGAGAGAGAAAGAGAGAGGAGAGAAGATAGAGAGTCTATGATATATTCTAAAATCTTTATTTTCCCTTGGCGGCCATAATTTATTTGTAACTTGAGTTGATCATATATATTTTCCAGCTTGTGCAGATATATGTTCACCTTTGTTATTTAAGCTGAGTAAGTAGGGCTTTGTCTCACATAATTTGATTAGGCACTAAAGCACAATGAGAGTTCTGAGAAATCATCCTGAAAAGAACTGTTGCAGACAAATACAGAAATAAATATACATTAGATGGAGACTTATTGCTCGTACTGTCTGCTATCAAGGGGCGGGGGGGGGGGGGGGATAAGTCACATGGAGAAATTGCTTGCCGATGTGCGAATTTCCCAACGCATATGGAGACGTCGTGGAGAGTTCACACCTTCCTTTTGCTCCCTGGTCCTTTCTTCGACATCACAGAGGGGTCGTGAGAAGTCAGCGGATGACGACTCTATAGGCTTCATAAGGGGATTAATTAGGCTGGAGGCTGTGTAAGGAATAATAATGAGATGCTGGGTGGATTAACCCGAAGGTGATGACGCTGCACACTCCTTGTTTGCCGTAATGAGAGTCATGTCATGTGGTATTATTATCTGTTGTTAATGTCGTGTTAGCTTTTCTGTACATTTTTCTGTTCCAGTGTGAGAGAAACTAATAAACATCCTTTCTTTTCCAGGTATGTAAACCGTGTGGAATGTTGTAGCAGCCGTTAAGCACAGTAAGTACGAAGGCGATCGCCAGTGGGGGAGAGGGCGTCGTAAACAGAGGGCTTAGGCATGGAGCTGGAGCTGGAGCTGGAGGGGGGTTCAGCACCTGAATACGGTCAGAGGTTAATGAGGAGGAGGAACCTACAGGAATGACTACAACTCACTTCTTTTGGAGAAAATCCCATAACGCCTTTATATTTCTCGTGTTGGTCATATTGTAAGAGCCTGAGATTTTTTCTTGTGCGTCATATATCCTCTTTGAAAGGGCTGGTCAAAGTACGTGCGTTTTTCACTTCCAAATCCGTTAAAAGAAAGTTACGGATATAAGAATATTTCGTGTAAACCGACTACTATTTTTTTCCCCATCACTAAGTTTCATGGCTCCTTACAAGAACCAGTTATTGCATTAAATGTCTGCGAACATCAGAAAGGTTTTCCGCAAAGCCGTCCTGCCTGGGGATGAGTGTCGGCGCACAGGTGTTACTCGACACGGAACATATATACGCTGAATGAGAAGCTCTGGGGTTTAGCAGTGTCATTGCGACTCGCTTGCTTTTGTTGCTGGCTCTGTCGGAAAGCGAGGAGGTCCATAAATATTTTCCCAGTAACTCACAGTAACTAGCCTATTTCCTATTACCTCCTTATATCTAAAAGAAAAATATTTGTGTTGACTTGAAGCGAATTTGAAAATGTTCCGTGATTAAGAAGCGACGTTTACAAGAAGTGAGGAATATTTATGGAGAATTTCGTTCCGATGAACAAATCCATCGAGGCATATCGGCAACCTGCTCATCAGAAGAGATGCATGAGGAGGCGGTGCTCTA
>NC_061825.1:2528195-2535695 GCF_019202785.1 Penaeus chinensis
CCCTTCCCTCTTCTCCTCCCTCTTTCCCTACCTTCCTACCTCACTTCCCCCTCTCTCCCTCCCTTCCTACCTCACTTCCCCCTCTCTCCCTCCCTTCCTACCTCACTTCCCCCTCTCTCCCTCCCTTCCTACCTCACTTCCCCCCTCCCTCCCTCCCTCCCTACCTCACTTCCCCCCTCTCTCCCTCCCTTCTACCCTCACTTCTACCCTCACTTTCCCCCTCTCTCCCTCCCTTCCTACCTCACTTCCCCCTCCCTCCGTCCCTTCCTACCTCACTTCCCCCCTCCCTCCCTCCCTCCCTACCTCACTTCCCCCCTCTCTCCCTCCCTTCTACCCTCACTTCTCCCCTCACTTTCCCCCCTCTCTCCCTCCCTACCTCACTTCCCCCCTACCTCACTTCCCCCCTCTCTCCCTCCCTTTTTCCCTCCCTTTTTCCCTCCCTTCCCCCTCCCTCCCCCCTTCACTCCCTCTCTTCCAAACTAGCATCCAGTTGAAAAATAGTGTTGAATCATTCTGGAGCCGAAACTCGAGCCGGTGCTGCGCCTCCTCCCTCTCACCCCCTTTTGTGAGCGCCTTGGGTCTGTCAGATAACAGATTCCTCTAATCTCCCTTGAGTAGACTGCCAAAATGACGATCGACTTTCCCCCGTTCTCGGCACGACATTTGAGACCGAGAATAACTTGGAGATTAAATCACTGAACCATTCATTCCACATTTCACTCGTGGCCAAAATGCACTACTAATGTGACCTTGTAGGGATGGTTACAGACACTCATTAATGCGCCCACTCATTAATTGACTCGTTCACTAGCATTCAATTTCATTTTCACGCTCTGTTTCTCTTTCTCTCCCCCTCCCCCCCTTTACTCACCCTCTTATCTTATGGAAGCTTCTGGCGCAATGTTTGACATATAAATCACACTTGTTATTGAAGTGTCTTGTCAATTTATTCCCTTTCGAGGACCTTGCAAATGCGTTGTTGCTCTACGTAAAATTGCAGCGTCGTCGTTCGAAAGGTAGGAAACCGCGGAAGAGATGAGTAACAACAGTAACCAGCAAATCTGTAACAGCGCTTCGGTAACTGCCTCTAATAGGTAGTTGATTCGCGTGAGATTTCGGTAATTGTGGCCGCGTCAGTCATGATCAAAGCATGACGGGCATTAAGGTGCATTTATGCAGTCCACTCGTGTTGCTGCGGAGGGATTGCTATCTCCCGTTGCAACAGAGGGCCGTGATGCATCAGAGCTTTAATAGAATTTCAGAAGGAATCGCTCGGAAAGAAAGGAATGGAATTGCGAATTCATATAATTGTGTGTGTAATATTCGACCGGAAAAAAGGGCGAATATTGTGGGATTATGGTGCTCTCTGCAGGGTCCTTATTATGGCGAAAAATAGTGGGGCATTGAGTGCAAATTATTCGGAGGAGTGAAAGCAGGAACAATCACCTGCATTAGACAACGATTCCCAGACGATAAATTAAATAGTCGGTCGAGCCTTCAAATCAACCACCATTATAATCGTTCCTTTTGGGCGCACGACCTCTGCTGCTCCCGAATTCATTTTCTTTGCACCCCCCCCCCTCCCTCTCTTTCTCCTCCTCCTTCTCCTCCTTCTCCTCCTCCTTCTCCTCCTTCTCCTCCTCCTCCTTCTCCTCCTTCTCCTTCTCCTCCTCCTCCTCCTTCTCCTCCTCCTCCTCCTTCTCCTCCTCCTCCTCCTCCTCCTCCTCCTCCTCCTCCTCCTCCTCCTCCTTCTCCTCCTCCTCCTCCTTCTCCTCCTCCTCCTCCTTCTTTTCCTCCTCCTCCTCCTCCTCCCTCCCCCCCTCCCCCCTCCCCCTCATCCCTCTCCTCCCCCCCTCATCCCTCTCCTCCCCCCTCCCCCCTCATCCCTCTCCTCCCCCCCTCATCCCTCTCCTCCCCCCTCCCCCCTCATCCCTCTCCTCCCCCCTCATCCCTCTCCCTCCCCCCCTCATCCCTCTCCCTCCCCCCTCATCCCTCTCCCTCCCCCCTCCTCCCTCTCCCTCCCCCCTCCTCCCTCTCCCTCCCCCCCTTCTCCCTCTCCCTCCCCCCTCCTCCCTTTCCCTCCCTCTCCCTCCTCCCTCTTCACCTCCCTCCCCCTCCCTCTTCATCTCCTTCCCCTTCCCTCTTCACCTTCCTCCCCCTCCTCCCTCTTCATCTCCTTCCCCCTCCTCCCTCCCTCCCCCCCTCCCTATCTTCCATCCCCCCCGCATCACAGAGGGCTGACTGTGTGTATGTGTGTGTGTGTGTGTGTGTAACGACATCCTGTATGGCAGGTAAGTAGCTCTAGCATATATTGTTAGTGAGTGTAATGACCGCTCTGGCTAATGTGGGTCACGTGACCATGGTACTTCATCACGAGAACATAGGTTGCCCACACGCGGCCCCTTGCATTGTCGGGATTGTGCTTATTTCTGCGTTTTTTTTTTTTTTTTTTTTTTGTTTTTTTTTTTTTTTTTGTTTCTTTCAGTGTAGAAAGTGGATATATCGCCTTATAGGGAAATGTAGATAGAATTAGTGATTCTATAAAGATAGAAATTTATTAGGATGAGAGAGCCGAGCCAACTTTTGAGAAACATACATACCTACCTAAATATATACATATATATCTGTATGTATGTATATATTTCAAGAACAGTTGTCATTCGCCTACTTTTGGAATATAGAAAGTACACGCACGTAGTCCCATTCACTTTGAATAGTACTGAAGGCTGACACTAATTCTGACTGTTTGATTGACAATATCAGAGGGCGCCTTTGCAGTCCATTGTTCGGCTGCCCCGGGTAGTCAAGTCGCCCCTCGGCCTCGTCAACTCCGCTGTTAATAAGTGTGTAATGACAGCGTTTCCCTCATGACAAAGGCCCGAGTAATGAGGGGCTGACTCCGCACAAGAGTTTCTCGGGTCATTTCTTTGTCATCGTCGTCTTAAAGTGCCCCAAGAAGGCCCGGGAGATGGGCGGTGATTGCGGAAGCGCTGATTGCTGTCGGCCGCAGGATGTAGGCTTCACGAGGCGCATCCTACTGTCGCGGGAGATCCTTCGGGACGTGTAATTTGCCAGGGTTCCTTCTTCGGGTTTGAGAAGTTCAGGGCACGGGGATGACGGTCCTTTTTTTGGGGGGGGCGGGGGGGATGGGGGGTTGGCGTGCGTCCCACGGTTATCTTTTGGGACGTTTTGCCTGTTAGTTCTGGTGGTCGTTGATGGACATGGTTGTCTGATTGTATTGCAACCCGAGTCGGATGTTTTGATAGCCAACTGTCGAATTTGTATAAAGTCAGATGATTATGTTGACTTCGCGAGGTCCATTCACGCGCTGTCAAGAACTTATCTGATCGTGTCAAACTTGTCTTGCGTTTGATTTCGTTCATTTAATCTGCCAAATCCTATAAATTGAATAAATGTTATAACCTAAATATTCGTGTAAAAGTTCACAGTTCTGATTAAGAAGTATCTTCGTTTACTACTTTTTCCCCCCTTGTGTAATAAATATTAATGGGGCTCAAGTATGTACAGAATATAATGTAGATAGTGAAACCTGTTTTTTGACGTGTAGGTCCCTTTAACATGATGTTTTCTTTGCTACAAATTACTTTATAATGTCTTCTAATGTAGGCAGAATAATCATATTATCGTTCTTAATTGCGTATGCAAGAGACTGTCAGATTCGATGTACATCCTTTTGTTATATTTTAGGCAAATTCTTGTGTTTCTGCTGCTGGTTTTCTCAGTATTGTAAGATTATTTGTCGTCGTGTTGAAGTGCCCAATTAAGCGAAAGTTCTCGTTTCGTTTTTCTTAACAGAATTGTTTGATTAAGATTCTTTATGACGACGCCTTGCATGGGATGTGAGTGATTGCGAGAATGACCTGTTTGTTTGTCCATTTGGTTGGCAAGGTAACGCCCGTCACTTTCAAAGGCCGGACCCTTCAGTCTTGTCTCGCTCTAAAATGGACTTTGCGTTGGATTGCTTATATCATCCAATTTAAACTTGACGAGGCTCTCATCAGGCGGCTGGCCTCACCTCCCCCCCTTGCCATTCCCTCTACCCTCCATCGCCCCCTCCCATACTCCCACCCCACTTCTGCGCCACACGCCATACTGACTCTCCACCCAGAATTCTTTTTGTTGGCGGTAACTGCATTTTTGGAGGTTATGAGAGACAGACATTCGGTAATTAGACATGCACAAGTGTGTACAAACACAAGTGTGTATGTATGTATATATATATATATGTTTGTATTATTTATATATTATGTATGTTTTTATTTATGTATTGTGTATGTATTATTTATGTTTGTATGGACTAGAAGCGCGCACGGACTGGCCATGGATGGAGAGGAACCTGTCGATCGTGACTTTGAATGCGCATTGCTGGTGTTTATTGCCACGGTACATCGCACGTCGGGCCAAACTTACCGAGGAACAATAGTCGCCACATCCTAATGGCTGATTACGCTGTAGCCATTCCCATACCAGAAACCTCCAGACGACTGTTTCATTGCTTTGCTTCCCATCTCCTCTTCCTCATTTTCCCTTGCTCTCCCAAAGTGTGTAATAGCGTTCTTTTCCGTTACTTTCTTAGTCTGTTTAATGTCCCAACTTTTCCCTGCTTCATTTACCTTATTTGATGGCCATCTTTTTCCTTCGTTCTCTTAGTCTTATGACTATCTCTCCTTTTCCCTCCTTCCATCTCCCTCCTTTCCTGTGGTCTCCTAGTCTTATGAATGTCTCTCCTTTTCCCTCCTTCCATCTCCCTCCTTTCCTGTGGTCTCCTTTCTTAATATCCTATCTCCCTTCTTTTCCCTCTCCCGTCTCCCTTCTTTATCGTCCTTTTCCCATCTCACTTCTTTTCCTGCACTTTCCGACCTTTCTTGATATCCATCCTTTTCCTTCGCTTTCTCACCTTTCGTAATATCCTTTACCCTTGATTCTCCCACAATTTATCAAGCGCTCCTACCACTTTTATTGACCAATTTGTGACATCCGCCGCTTTTAGTTGTCAGAATTATCTCTCCTTTTACAACCTTCGGATTAATGACGATAATACTGTCGTTTTGCACAAATAAGAAAGCTGGCATAATAGACAGTGGTGACCTCTCTTGATTACAGAGTGCGATTTGAGTCCGGAATAATTTCTTGTTACTAGGGAAACAAAGCTGACATGTTATCACCATTTAAAGAAGTGTGCTGCACTGGGAAAGATAGCTGTTGCACCATTTGGTAAATATGAATAAAATAGGGTTAACACGTAGTGACTAGGCTTATTTCTGTAATACACCGTAATTTGAATAGGAACAAAAAAAAATAAAATATATATATATATATATATTTCATAGCATCCAGGGTACATGGACCTGTTTGTATAGTTCGTTTTTTTTTTTTTTTTTTTTTTTTTTTTTTTCTTTTTTTTTTTTCAATAACACATGGAAAGCTATGTCGACCTCTGTATTAAAGTCCCCGTCGGGATATTTCAGGAATGCGATCGGAACAATTCAAATATTAAATTCCAGAATTGCTGACGGGTGAATGGGACAGATTGATTTAAGAAGACACAGCCTATTGCTCAGCTTTGACTCGAAGTTGCAGGTAAAGATTGTAATTCGCGGCGTAATCTGAATGATCTATCTCATTTTTTTAAGTCTTTATGCCAGTGCGATAGTGTAATATAAATCACCCATTGTCTCTTAGAATGCAATGAAATTGAAAATATGACCCATTGTCACGAGGATAGACCTGGAGGTTATCATACCTATAAATTTCAATACGGAATACTATTTTAACCCCAAAATATTACGCCTGTGATGTATACCGAGTGCCGATAACTGGCTATGAATTATTACCCACGATTTCTCCCGTGGACTCCGACTGAACCAGTTATTTGGGTATTTTGTGGCTCTCCCTGGCAGTTCCATTGTGTTCCCTGGACGAGGATCAGTTATTAATGTCAACTTTTTAATCAGATGAGATCGCTGCCAGACATGGTGGTGGTGAAAAATTAGATTGTTTTTTTTTTCCGGTTTGTTTTCTTTTAATCGATAATGATCGAGGCGAAGTGAAATATAAATTAAGGTAAATGAAAATAAGTGCATATAGAAACGTTTCGGTTAGTAATTTTATATTGCATTTTTCGTCGACGGTCAAGAAATATCGATTTTTCTTTAGTTTTATCTGAAATAAGAAAAAAAAAGTTTTGTTAGCTGCTGCTGGATGCTATCAAAAGCGAAGTGAAATGAAGGCGAACAGAAATAAGTGCTAAATATTTTGCATTGTATTTATCGTCTACAGACAAAGAATATCGGAGCTTTATTTAGAGGACTTAACCAAGAGCGAGTGGGGGTATTTTTCCAACCGACAACCCCGTACCCTTACAAGGGGCAGAGATAGTGCTCTGTCACGGCGCGGGTATAGCGCATCCATTACCACTGCGGGAGAAAAGTGTCAAAGGAAAAATTCGCATTGTTCGGGTCTGTGAGTCACGGAACTTCAAGCGCAGAGTTGCTTTAGGTGTGTCCGACATACCAGGCAGGCATGGGCGGACGGAGGGGGAGGGGTGGGAGTGTTCCATGGCGGTGCCGGACATTCACAGCGTGCCCCGCCACACCCTGCATTGCGCCAGGTGAAACCTCTCAACATAGTTCACGGGGTAAACTGTGATTGTTTGGCCCGAGGGTTTCGTTCTGCTGGGTGTACCTCAGCATGGGCCGAAATGCCGAAGGTATTCACTGGCGCTGCGATGGTACGTTATCTCGTATATTTTCTATTGTATTAACGCTCAATGGGTTCGTTACATGTTCAAACCTCATTGCATTATTCCATGCGCTCGTTGATGCCTATATACGTATTCATTATGTGTGTGTATGTGCATGAAAAAGTATAATATATATGTATGTATGCGTGTGTGTGTGTGTGTGTGTGTGTGTGTGTGTGTGTGTGTGTGTGTGTGTGTGTGTGTGTGTGTGTGTATGTGTGTATGTGTGTAGATACATAGAAATATGTTTTTTATAAATAGAATTTGCCTGTAGTTAATTTAGTTACATTTTTACCATCGATGCAGAATAGGAGGAAGTTTGATCGCTCGTACTGTTATTTATACAGTAAACATATTTATTGTTGTTGTATATAAAGTAAACATATCTATTGATTATTTATCTATTTTTTCTCCTCCTCAAGTATCTTTAGGAATGCGAAATGGACGTACGTAAACGCCTACCATTATCGAGCTGGATTCCTCACGGAGGGAAATGTGTACGGGGCATGCGCAGAAAGGAGGAGAGGGCGGGGGGGGGGGGAGGGGTGCGGCTCCTTTGATACGGGAACTACTAAAAGGCATTTCAACGCATATTTCTTGTGGCAGCGGAGATAGCGATGGGCTCACTTTTGAGAGCGGAGGAGAGTGTTAAAGCACCACCGCCTGGTGATGCTGCTGAACTGGGCATAGCCATAAATTACCTTTTACATCCTTGGGCGTCTACACGGGGGCGGTCC
>NC_061825.1:2558195-2560695 GCF_019202785.1 Penaeus chinensis
TGTCGAGGTAATTTGGCAAGCGAAAGTGAGCGGCGTGGGTGTCAAGGCCCATTCATTCTATCGCTGTTTCATGGTTTTTGCGGAGACTTCCTAGAAAATTAGTTGAACGCGAACAACCGAGGTAGTTTGCGGTCGGGCGATCCGTGCGTGGATAATTGTCACCCTCAGCGCAGCAGTATTTCCAGATATCCAGTAAAGTTTGCGTGATTATTAGACGTTCAATCTTCACGTCAGACATTTCAGATGATATTGTAAAAAAGGAGTGGAATGTTGATTCTTGTGGAATAAAGGTATATAGATCGGTAGAATTAAACACGGAATTATGCACCAGGTTGCGTACCTGGTCACTGGTTTGTAATTTTGCAATGGGCTATCTGACAAATCTGCTCGCCAGCACGTTCTGTTTCAGCCTGTACGAACAGCAGCTGCCCACCAACACTAAAACCGAGCATGAAGTGAGACCGTTTGTGTGATTTTGAAATACTGATTCATACTACTTTTGTACTCATAGGCGTCGCCATCTGCTACACCTTGAAGTAGAATGCTGGGAAATCGTAGGCTGGGCCGTGATAGCGTGATGATAAAGTTGGAAAATTAATTTCAAGATAAATTCATTCTGCAGATTTATTTTACTTGTCGGTCCAAGGGAAGTAAACGTTAAATAATTATAGCAAAGCCGAGTTAAGTAACTATCAAAGGGTAGTAATGGACGGCGGTCGTGGTTAAGGAAGATGGAATCGAAGTCGCTATCCTTCATTTGCGAGAGTTTATTCGACAGCAGGTTGATGAAACTTGACAACAGCATGACAGATAACGAAGGTAAATAGACGGTTGGATAAGTGTGGGCATGAAAGATTGAGTTATTAGAGGCGTGGGGAGACGAACACGTTGCATCTTCAGGGCCCGGGAAACCAGCCCATGCGTTGGGAAGATCACACACCCGACATAATCACGTTTATGATCCGCGGATCGTGGGACTTGACCCATAGCCGCTCTCCCCCACCCACCCACCTCCTTTCCCTTTCCCTCTCCCCTGCCCCTGCCCCCTGCCCCCTGCCCCCTGCCTCCGCCCCCCCCCCGCCTCCGCCTCCGCCTCCCCGCCCAGAGCTGTCGGATTCGCGACTCAAAATATGCTGACGTGTTGTTGGTTAAAGAGGTTAAGCCCTTGAGGAGAGTGCGGCTGCGTGTTAAGGGAGGCAATTATATTTAACCAGGTGATAATGTCAGTTTGCTTAAGATGTTTGCAGGACTCGGCGTTGCAAGGTGATGCTAAAGTCGGTGTTTGTTTTAGAGTCCGTGCTTTTCCTAGCATTGAACTAACCTCCCAAGATCTTTTTGATTTCTCCTCAAGGAAAGGACGACCAGTTTCTCCACTGAATGTTAGATCAATTATCGAGAGTTGTAGAATGCACCGCGTGAATCGTAAATGTCCTCATGCTCTTAATGTTATTTCTACCATGTTTATCTACTCATTATCTTCATTTCCTTTATTTCCTTGCCTCTCTTTCTCACTCCTTCCATCCGCTGCGTTCTATCAGTGCATACTATTCTTGCCCATAAATCATGTAGGGATCGTGTGTGAGGGATTTAATGAACCACTGTTACAAAAAAGGGTTAATAAAGTGTGCTGGATAGTGCGACCGTGCATGGGAGCCTAGTCTGGCCTAGCGTGTGTGCAAGAGCCAAACATTACCATATAGACGAGGCTATGTTATGCTGAACCCTCTCGGTGAGTCGTCCGTATGGTACGACGATACCTTGCTCGTTCTCTTTATGCACGCCGCCTCTACACGCCTCATGCTGCTCAGGCTGTCTTGCGTGCCGCTTGCTTTCGTCTTATGCGGCCAAGATATCCGGATCCGGCAGTTTTTTTATACAAGATTATTAAAATGGACGTCGACTAACTCTAGGGATCGGTTTTCAAGATAGTCAGTGAAGTGATAATTGCATAATTGCAATAGCTCTTATATAGCGAGCAACAAGCTTGAAGTGAAATACTTGTAAGTTAAGTCAGTTATCAAACATATTTTTTTTCCTGTTTCATAGGCCTTTATTGATATTATAAACGTGATATGGATAGAGAATGTAGCTATCGTATCACTCTGTATCAGGAGAGATGATGATTAAATGTCTATAACAAAGGAGGTTGAAAAAGTGGGCCGCATATGGTGTGTGCAGTATGGACGTGTAAGGCAGACCCGGCGCCTGCGGGTCCTCTCATCACAGAATCTGAACGAGAGATGGGGAGAATGTGTTCAGTAAGTTTACACACATGATGGACGTATTTACTTTACTGAAGTCAGTTTCTCAAAAATTAAAAATAGAGTACTGAACCGTTGCGCAAAATATCTACGCAGGAGCAATGCTATGAGGACCAGGTGAGGACCGAGGCACAGGTGAAGGCGGGCGTGAGAATCTTGCGACTCACCTATGGCTTTCTGGTGGGTGGTAGGGGAGTGGGGGCAGTGCCATCATCTGGAGAATATAATGGCGGTAATTG
>NC_061825.1:2565695-2573195 GCF_019202785.1 Penaeus chinensis
TCTCTCTCTCTCTCTCTCTCTCTCTCTCTCTCTCTCTCTCTCTCTCTCTCTCTCTCTCTCTCTCTCTCTCTCCCTCCCCCCCTCTACCCCCAGCACTCCATCCCTTCCTCCTTTCTACCCCCCCTCTCCCTCCCCCCTCCCCCTACCCTCATCTCACCTCCCTTCACCTCACCTCTCCATCTCACATATATATATATTTGTATGTATTTGCATGTGTATATATATATGTATGTACATATGTATAAATATGTATGTATATATGTATATATATGTATGTATATGTATGTATGTATATGTATGTATGTATGTATATATATGTATGTATAGATATGTATGTATATGTATGTATGTATATACATGTATGTATGTATATATATGTATGTATACATATGGAATGTGTATATATGTTTTTTGTATATATATGTTTATATATGTGTATAATATATATTTATACATACATATATGCTTATACTTGTGTATATATACATATATAGGTGTGTATATATATGTATTTTTATATGTGTGTTTTTATGTATATGTATGTGTACATATATGTTCATATATATGTATATGTATATATGTTTATGTATATAATATGTATATGTATATATGTATATGCATTTTGTATTTATGTACACACCCATAAATATATTTATTTTTTTCATTATATGACACATGTATATGAATATATAGATATATATGTACATAAGTATATATATAATACATATTAACCCATTCGCCCCGGATTTATGTTGTCCCCTGTTGTTTTGGGTGAATTTTGTTACCAACAGATGGCTCCACATGTGCTCAGCCGGCAAGGAGTCTATCAGTAGGCACTTGTTATTGATGTTATGATTATTAATTTGTCATTAAAATATTTTAGGCAATGGAATGATACAAAAGACCCTTTCTTAAAGTGAAAGAAAAGGGTAAACAGGTGAGATAGGTAGTTTCTAATAACTGGCTATTTGGTGATTAGGAACTTGTAGAGCCATCTATGTGTAAATACAATAAATAAATGTGTATTACAGTGCGGATGACATGTATTCTTGCCACATGGGGCGAATGGGTTAAGTATGTATGATTATATATACACAGATTATATATATATATATATATATATATATGTATATGTATATGTATATGTTTATATATGCATATCTTTTGATGTGTATTTTAAATAGTTTTCGCACACACACACACACACACACACACACACACACACACACACACACACACACACACACACACACACACACACACACACACACACACACACACATATTTATATTTATACATATATGCATATATATGTATGTATGTATATGTTTATATATACACATACACACATATATGTATATATACAATATATATATATGGATATATATATTATATATAATATATATAATATATATATATAATATATACATAATAAATACATAATATATATATATATATATATATATATATATATATATATATTGTGTGTGGGGGGGGGGGGGAGATTGGGAGGGACAGAGAGAGAGAAACTACGTGTGAGTGCTAATGCGATTGCGCGTGCGTGTGTACATGCGCTCGTTTCCTTGTGTGTGTACGTGTACATTAAAAAAACACCAGAACGAGAAAATAAGATAACGGTATTTCGATTTGTATATGTTATGCAAGAACATGTTATTACAACAATGGTTTATTTAAATGCAATTGTTAATCTGCTTGAGATATCTTAGGTGGAACCACGCCCTCTATTCATCAGGAAGACATGGAGAGGAGTCTTCCACGCCCTTAGTACATCATGCAAGAAACACGCTCCCTTCGTCTCGCCGGTTCTCAGTCTTGAAATATTTAATGAAGTGGTAGTGGGACGTTCCTGTCCATAAAGTAAATAGGTTAGAATTCGCGCAATCGAAGATTAGAAGATGAGGCAGCGATAGTGATGATGATTGGTTTTATTTTTCAGTCTCATCATTCGCTTCATTATCGTTATTGTTATTGTTGTTTGCTGCTGCTGTTATCATCGTTATCATTATTATTATTATTACGATCATCATCGTCGTCGTAGTAATTCCTGCTACTAGAACTAGTATTGTTATTGTAGCTGATTTCGGTTGCTATTTTACCATTGATTTTGATCATTCTACTTCTTTATTACTATTTTATTATTGTTTTGATTTTAATACTTGCAGTCCTTACTGCAGCAACCGCCGCCACAGTCACAGCATGCAGCAGCAGTACCAGTTCAGAGGCATAATAATTATTTACTTAAGGCTTATGAGCATGTTCGTGGGGGTGCTTGGCCCTTTTCATCAGCCAACGCATTAACACTTTCTAGTACGTTGTCCTTGTTCCTTTGTTCTTTTCCATCTTGCGGTTTCTTCGTTTTCGCACACAGAGCATCCTGATGATTGACTGTGTATTATATTCTGGTTTCTTCATTGACACAGTCTTCCATTTTTATGCATCTGTCATGTACGTCTTGTTGGTATCTCGTGATGACTCTTGCCCTCGAAGCCTGCCCCCGTCCGCCTCCTGTCCCAAGCTGCCCCTCGCACGCCGGCCCCACCTGACCACCAGCCAACCTAACCCGTCTCCCATTCTTCTGAGGCAACAGCAACCATGTAATCTCGCTTCTTGTTATAGCTTAATTACGCTTCGCCGCAGCGTCCACCCCTCCTCCCCCTCGCGCCCCCCTTGGAAGTCGTGCCGTAGCGCCGAGTGCCGCTGGCGTTGCTCCGGTTTATGACCTGCAGACGATCGGCGAGGGCGCAGCTTGCTATGGCGACCGCGCCTCGTTAAACAGTAGCGGAGGACGGTGTTTAAACATACGTGGCGCGGTTGGGGCCTTTTAGCTTACGATCTGTTGCACGCGTCAACGAAATGGTAGTTGGGCTGTTGGGGAGCGTAATTACTGGAGCACATTTGACACGCCATGACAGTATTGTGCTTCAGCGTTTCCGTTTGCTTGTTTTTACTGTGTTCCTTTATTTGGTAGAGGAGAGGTTGTAGTTGGTCCAAGGGGGTGTAAATGTGAATTTGAACCGTTGTTAATATCTGCGTTGCAGTATTGCTTAGGAGTTTATTTAGAAGAGCGAACCCCGATAACGATTGTAATTCTCGAAGGGATTTCGATTCACATGTGTTCACCCTGTGATATACATTCACCCAGCTGCAGCGGGTTTCTTCGTGACACGGTTAACACCCTCACTTCTCATACTTTCACCATATCGCTCACACGCAAACGAGCACACCCGCAGTTTTACGTACCCACACATAAACAAACAAACACAAACACACACGAGAGAAAACCACGTCGTAAAGTCACCCAGTGAAAACCTGATTATACCCATTAGAGTTCCCATGGGACTACCTGTTGCGAAATGGCTCTATCGTCCCGGCGTGCCCTCTGATTGGCCAAGATTCAACGTACGATACGAACTTGGACAATTAAAGACCATTTTCGAAGAAACGTTTGGCTCCATAAAAATGTCAGAGATTTTTTTTACCATTAATGCTAATCACGTGAACCCATGTCAAAGCTAATTGAGTTTATACTGTAAGATGGTCTTCGTGTTCAGGTTTATTTTTCTCTGGCTGACCTGGTCTTTTGTTGTGTAGGTTATTTTTTACTGTTTTAGTTATTAATTTTCACTACTATAGTACTTATGCTACGTCCTAATGTTGTTAAAACTAGTATCAATTATTTTATTTTGAAAAGTACATTCACTATTATTACTAATCTCATGAATTATTAACATTATGAATTAATGCTACCACATTGTTATTGCTAGTTTTACTGGAAGACTGTAGTATTTGTTTGGTATAGGTAATGCTAATATAGGCCTAATTATTGCAGTTTTGGGCACACTGTGCAACGTAGAGCAAACATACTGTAAGTCGGTGTAACCTGGTTTTGGGTTTCATGATCTCGGGAGAAAATGTATTTTGCCAGATGTATTACTGCTGAAGTAATATGATGAACACTTGTATTGTGTGGACCGAGTCGCGAGACCGTGAAGGAAGGAATGAAAAAAAAAAAGTTTTACAAGTCGATCGTGACTCCTGTTTGCTGCTTGAGGAGCGTCGGCGTCAGGAAGAATGATTGGAATCCATGTCAGAATGTGAAAGTTCCAACAGTGGATTCTCAAGATTATGCGTGAAGTGATTAAGATGTCTGCGGTTTCGAATGCAAAGTGATGTATATAATAAGGTAACTGATATTGTAGACACGTATTCCGTGAACTGGCGAATGCAAATCATCGCAGCGGTCGGTTAGTCAGACGAGAGTCCACGTGCGTATGGAGATGTATGATGATGAGAGCATTGTCTCTCTGAGGGACAGAGACGTTCTCGCATACACATATTTAGTGAATACAATGATCCGCGCAGAAAGGTGTCGCCACTGGCCATTGTCTATGTATTTACCACTGCCAGGTTACGAGACGTGGCTTGTAACGTATAAATAAAACCGTCTTGTTGACGAGTGTTTTATCTCCAACAGGTGTGGAGGCGGGCGTGGAGTGCGACCTCTGCGGACCTACCTGTGTCCCACGCCCCTCTGGGTCCACCGCCACTCAGACTCCTGCGTCCCCCACCCCTGCGTCGCTCAGTCCCACTACGCCCACGACTCCAGGTAAGTTCTGGCCGTTTTCCTTTCACTGGTTCTTGTCTCCTGGAATTTTAGGGCAGCTGATTTTTTCCGACTTTCAAATCACTGCACAAAATGGACAGTGTAACTATCAGACACTCTTGACCCTGGCATCTGCTGGGCACATTCAGATATGGCACGTGAGAGACAGTGTGTCTATACCATGCACCCTTCTACCTGTTCCTTTGCTGGGATCCTTTTATTCGACACAAGGAAGGCAGTGTGACTTTAAAAGGCACTCTTATACCAGGCACGGAGCTGGGAGGCTTTTTGTGACACTCGGGTGCGTGTAACGCTATGGGCGTTCTTGGACGTTTTATGAAGGTAATATAATTTGGCAGTTGGGGTCAAAAGCGAGGGGAGGGAAGTACATCTGTGATAAACTTAGTAATATGGACATGATTGCTGCAGCAGAGTGGTGAGTTCATCCTTAGGCAGTCTAGGGCTATTAAAAACACTATTAGTTCATAGACGAATTAGTTCAGTATATCGCACAGCAAATCAGGGGTGTTGCAGTACGTGAAGATCTGCCTAACTGCCACGAGAGAGGTAAAGTATAATGGGAAGGAATTGCATCGGTACGTGGATCGGCAGTTGGGGTAGCAGTTGCAACAAGGGGCTTTTTTCATCCGTGAAAATATGGGAACACGCAGCCACACGAGAAAGGCTAGCGACCACAATATGAAGAATGATACACTGTTTTCTCCCAGGTACAGGGCTGTTCAGGAGAAGCTGGAGACCTTTTGTGTATGGAAGGATAAGAGGTAAAACACAACACGACCGTTCTCACGCTAATCATATTCAACCTTTACACTTCATACTACACGCTCAGTGTACTCCTTAATGCACGTGCACTTACACATTTACTTGATTTTGTGTCATGATGGTTGCCATTTGGATCTGGTTGCCATCACAAAACCACATCACGTCGACCGGCACACTTAACGATTTTGCCATAGTTCTTCACGCCATGTGCTCCTGGTTTTTGTATCTTTCTTTGCACTATAATTAATCATATATATTGTCGATGTTATACTGTTTCACTGATTATTTCCAAAGCCTCACTCTGGTAGTCTACTCTTGTGCTGCTGCAACACTTCGTGTCATGCACCGTACGTTGCTGTGCACTGTTTCGCATCTCGACTTTATTATGCATGGAACATTATGTGTCGGAAGTCATTTCATTGTTTTGTACTTGGGAAATCTTACTCTTGAGCGAAAATAGTGTGCGGGAGGTCCAAAAATGGGTTAAGTATGCAGATTTGCCCAATTACCCTGCTAAGCATGTGCGTTTGCGATTCATAATGGCAGTTATCAAACCGCGATGGCAAATAATGGTCTCAACGCTGGCAGGTCTTTTGTGCAGAAAATATGAAATGAGATAAGAATCAGGAAGTATGCAAAAGTAAGTAAATAACATCAAATTATGGGGTAACTACTACACTTACTGACTTTCACGTCCAGAGGATGAGACGCATTGTTGATATTACCTTGGCGTGTTAAGCTTTCTTTTCGCAAATCAATATTCCAAGAAGTGAACATTGTCAATTCTGCAACTATACTTTTTTGCATTTTTTTTTTTATAGATGCAACATGTTATTGTGCGACAGATTTAACTCATGACATAGTAAGTACTGGTACTTGGGAGTTTCATTATAGATCTTTCATTGAAACGATCATTGCAAGTTGGCAGCCTGTTATTTTTTCGTCTGTTGTATTTATTGATAAAGCATTTGAAATCTGCATCATGTTCTAAAAGGCAGTTGGACGCCATTGCCCATTTATAAGAATTCCTTTTCTTTTTTCTCTCCTCTTTGGGATTTGCAGGCAGAAAGAGGCGTACATTCTTTGCATACGGAATCCCGTTTGCCAAGCTTGCTCTCTTGGCAAACTCTTTTGGAAAGAAAATAAAATAAATTGCCCGAACTTGCAAGTTTATAAACCAAATATCCTATTTTAATATTGAGACGGAATGCATCAATTTGTGAAATTCCTTGACCTTACTTTTTTTTTTATCACATGGTCTTAATGGTTATCTACTGTAATCTAATGATATTAGTATATGGTATATCACAAGGCGGCAGCAATCGTCAGTGGTCAATAGTTTAATCTAATTCTCATGATGGAAATGAAATAAAATGTAATAAAAATGGCCTACGATTAAAGACTACACTATTGATAGTAAAATGTGTATTTTCCTGCCCATCTGCCATCCGGTGCGGGATTTTTGGGAGCGGCATGCTAACCATGCTCGTTTTGCCTCTGGTTGGCAGCGGAATTAACCACCAGCACGACCCTTTCTGGCGTACGTAAGCGTCTCATTACGGGCGACTAAGGGGTAATCCTGCGGGGGTAAAAGTGAGGGTTACGTTGTGCTGGATACAATTTAAGAAGAAGGCAGTAAGATATGCGGTACTAAAGGGGAACTGGGGACGTAGAGGGCTCAGGGCTCCTGTGCCTTCCGCGAGCCACTTCGGTTCACAGGGAATTTTGAGGAGGAGGATTCTGAAAAGTGCGACCTCACGCAGAAACTTTTTTTTGGCCAAATGGAGTTAAAATTATTCTTATGCAAATGATAATAAGGATGACAATGATCAATGAATACATTAGATTATGCCAATAGAATAAAAGAGAAATGCTGTGACTAAGGAAATTAACGACGAGAATGACCGATGTAATAGCGTGAGAGGAGACACATTATTACCGCAAAAGTCCTTACACCATAGCCCAGCCTTTTTCAGTCGCCACAGACCCTCCTTACAATAATACTCAGTGTTGATCTCCTACACAGAAAACCTTAGTCGGTATCCTCATATAGACGTACCTCCTATTTATAGTAAGCCTCGCTATTCAACAAA
>NC_061825.1:2585695-2595695 GCF_019202785.1 Penaeus chinensis
ACACATGTCCACCACCCCGACGCGTCCCATTTCTAAATCCGGCTTGCGTAAATACGAATCGTGCATTGTGTTCAAAGGGCGTGGTGTGGGAGGCAGACTGTGAGTGTCGTGGGCGTCTCGTGCCCTGGCCTGCCTCGTCACCGGCAGGAAATTAATGAGGTGTTGCGTGGAGAGGGACACGGCTGAGGCCCACGGGATTATTAAGGCCCCGCTGATAAGATCTCATAATGGATGGTAAGGCCGGGGGTTTATAAATAATACAGGTGTAACGGGCAGGTCATTTCTTTTTTTTCTCAGTTGCATGCACTTCAGTCTCGAATGTTGGCGATTTTGGATGTTGCAAGAATTTACCCTGGCAGAGATAGGTTTACAATACTAATAGTAAACATTTTCGAGGATTTATGCATGCGTTGCAAAGGCGACTGTCGGAGAGTGCGTATTGCCGCGAATGCTGTGGAAGCGGATGTTGAGCACAAGAGGAGTCTGTTGGCGATGCTCGAAGCCGCCGCCCGGATCTGCGTGTGCGTGCTCTCGGCCGGGAAGTGGCGCGGACCCCTTGATTAATGTCGGGATTGTGATGTTCATGCGCGCTATAAAGGATTATTTGTTGTTTATAGGTGTCGAGTGCGCTTGTTTGAGACTGTTCAGTAACTAAAAGTATTTTTTAGCTGTGTCTGCAATTAGTTTTACACGGAAGGTACGCACATACACTTGCACTCACACTCATACTCACGCTCACACTCACACTCACACTCTCACACTCACACTCACACTCACACTCACACTCACACTCTCACTCACACAGATTTAAGATATAGACAAAGTACATGGGTACATTGTATGCGAGTATATGCTGTATATGTATAACAAACTGTTGGGTTATACTGATTATTTTTAGATAACCTATGGATCATGTTATGGAGACGTTACCAAGAATAAACTTGTGGTAACGGGTTTTATTTGCATATTTCGAATTCATTCTCCCTTTAACAGTATTCCATTTATATCTTCCACATCTGTATAATGCACAGTTTACATTTGTGTGCACTTTACATTGTATGATTTCGTATGTCCTTTCACGCTGCAAGGATGACCCGAAAACTGTCTGTGTTACACGAGGAAGCAGAGGACATCTCGTGCACTTCCTCCCTGTCTTCCCGCTCGCCCATTCCGCCGGGACACCTGTCGCCCGGCCCGATGTCCCCCACATCCCTCTCCCCCTCCCCCCTGGCCTTCGAGGGGCGGGGCAAAGATGTCGACGAGGCGGCCGAGGACCCCGGCGGGACGGGGGCCCTTGCTGACGACGAGAGGGTTCCTCCGCAGCGGTATTTGGCGCCCAAGAACAAACTTTCGCTCAATTTCCTCTCTTCGAACGAAGCCGAGCACAGCGAGGAGAGCAACAGCGCCAGGTCGGGCTCCCCCTTCGCCATCACGCCGCTGCTGATGTCCCCGCAATCCATAACATCGCAGATGCTGGCTCTGGCGTCCCCCGTGTCTCCGTTCTCGTCGTCGTCGCCTTTCACGGCTTCCTTGGAGGACATCAACGCCACCACCGACCTCGACTCCAGCTTTTTCCGCGATGTTCACGGGGCATCCGAGGTGCAGCTGAGGGAGGAAGGCAGCGAGCACCGGGAGCTGTACCTGGGCCAGAGGATCAGTGCTTCTTCGCTCACTGAGGTCACGGAGCTTGCCTTTGAGTCCAGTCCTGACACTGCCAGCCAGATTTTCTTGGCAGAAACAGCCTTAGACCAAAACGGTTTCCGGAGAACGAATGGCATAACACATAGTTATTCGGCTCAAAATAACCGAACGTGGAAGCAGAACGACGATGTTTTTACCGCACAGTTGAAATCACTGACTAGCGAAGACCTTACGCAGATGGACGAATGTGCGCAGTGTGAGACCCGACCGCTGCTGAGCATCGGAGAAGAGCATCCCAGAAAAGAGCTGCTGGAACACAAGAGGTGGTCTCACGGCTCACTTGCTCAGCACGTTGCCTCTGGTACTCCAGGCCGGAGCCTCTCTCACTCCCGTCCTCTCCAGCTGGGCGCGGCCACGCCCACCGTCCACAGTCTGGTGGCGCCATCATCCGCAGTAGCTTGCTCCGTCATGGCGTGTTCCGAACCCACGCAGAGAGACGCGTACGCGGACGTAAACATGGGCGACCCCTCCTTGCATCGGCGGGATTCCCTGACGCTGCCCCCGGGTCCTGCGAAGCTGTGGTGGACGCCCCGTTCTCGGGCTGCTTCTCCGCTCTTTTCCTCTGCTGAGTCCTCTCCCCTCGGCTCTCCAGCTTACCGCACTCCGCCCGAGGGCTCTCCTTGGTCCACTCCCCGGCCCTCACTTGAGTATACGCCTGCTGGGGATCCTCGAATCGACACCAGCGGGGAGTGGAGCCTCGACAGTGGCCAGTTAGGTGGAACGCCCTTCCACACGCCGCGACCCTCTCTGACCCCACGCCCATCCCTGGTGCTGGAACCCAGCGAAGGCCCTCCTTGCATGCTGCTTTTGGGCGGGGACTCGCCAGCACAGGCCCCAGGACTCCCGTGTACCCTCCGCATCCGCCAGGATACCGATTCCCCTGTGGATGATATTTGGGCGCAGACGTACTTCTTCCCTGCTAGCTTAGATATTACTCAGGAGCCCTTGACTCCTGGGGCTCCTCCCTCACTGCCATCTCTGCCTCCTACACCCTATGGTGGAAACGGAACTCCCGTGGACACCCCTAGTCCTGCGGCATCGCCAGAGTGTAAGAGTACGCAAGCCGACAAAGAGTCAGGTGAAGAGAGTTCAGTGCCCCAGCCCTCGCTTCAGGAATGAAGAGATCGCAACGTCTTTGCGAGAGATGGATGTGTCGTTGTGTGTGTTCCGGGTTACACAAGGGTGGTGTTACAGTGAGAATCTAGTGCCTCTAGTGTCACATTGAAATAAGTGATTGAACTTTCACGTCTCGAGTATGTACTGGAGCTTGGTGCTTGGCTGGGTGTAGTTAAGTTAGGATGTTCAGCCGCATGACGATTTTCGTCACCAAGAGGAATATTTTGTAATCAGAACATCCACTCCGCACAAGTCTATCGTAAGCCAGCCTTGCCTTCCATGAATACATATACAGTATAGTCGATAATTTCTGATTGTTTGGCAACTGCTTCATTCTGTTTCTTAAATTTCAGAGAACCTGATCTATACTGTAATCATTTTTCTTGTTCGCTTTTCCGTTTCTTACTTGCACAGGAACAACACATGGTTGATCTTAATGAGTCTATGCCTAAACTCCTGTAAGATTTTGCAGTCAGCGATAACTGGGCCAAAATTATATACTTGATTTCATCATTGTGTGCCAACAGGCATCAATAAGATAAATATGGCTTACCTTATAAAGAGAAAAAGCCAGGGGAGAAAAGAACAAAACAAAAAAAAAAAAAAAAAAACAGAGCAGTTGTCGTGTATCAAGGCGCGGACGGCACTGGCTCCGTCGCGCTCTAAATCCCCTGCACATTCCAAGTCTGACTTTGTTCTTGAGCTGTGTAGGAGAGTCGGTGTAGATATGTCGTCCGAGGTCATGTATGTGTCTTGTGTCATTTGTAAGTGCTTTTCCAGAGTTCATTATTTCTATATCGACTCCACTGTTTAGATATATTGTCTACAAATCTTTTAAGATACTATTCTTCTCGTAAGCTCGTAGATTTTTATATTAAAAAAGTATATGATAAAGAACGCGAGAGACCTCTTATCTAGAGGAATTACATTTATATTACAACCTTATCTTGTATTATGTGAAGGATGTTTAGCAATATATCACGTTCCAGTATAACCGCTGTTTTAATGAGCCTATTCCCCGTATACAAAAGTGCTTACATAGGATCTGAAGGTAAGATATGCACGTGGGGTTAACACCGCAGTCTCGTATTTCTTTACTGAATTGTTTTAGTTGATTTTGTGTTTTTTTTGTTGTTGTTGTTGTTGTTGGTTTATGTTGTCCTGTTCCCGGCACTGTTTTATCGATATTTTCCTTGCGAAAGTTTCTTGGTTTGGATCAAATGGAGAGCTCACATTGAAAACCTATGTTTAATGCACCTTTTTATGGTTGAACGCAAGTGTAGTGTCCTTGGCAATGCACTTGAGATAACTTTATTTGCATATTTATTTTCCAAATGTTTGTCATTTTACCATTATCAGTACTTCATGAAATACCCTCAACAATATGCGACACTGATTACCTGAGAGTTAAACGTAAGAGGTTAAGAGGCCCGCAATATCTGCATGTGACGCCTGCATTGCATTATGCTAACGCCCTGCTTGTCCCACCCCAGGCCCCCATCGAAGCGCTCCGGCGATGAGAAGCTGCGCCGCACGGGACTGGCCACCATCGCCCCGCAGGTCTGTAGTCTCTACCATGTTTCGCATCATCAGTTGTACTTGTGTCCTGTTCGCTTCATTGTCCTGTCTCGCACATGCGCACCGGGTCGGTATGGTATATTCACGATGCATCTGTTTACCCTTGGTGGATGTCGGTAGAATTCTCCCATCGGTGCTACATTCTGTTTAGGAAGACGTGTTAGTTTGTTGTGGTACTTATTTTGTATTTATTTATTTATTTGTGTATGTGTTTGTGTGTGTGCGTGTGCGTGTGCGTGTGCGTGTGCGTGTGCGTGTGCGTGTGCGTGTGGTGTGTGTGTGTGTGTGTGTGTGTGTGTGTGTGTGTGTGTATTTATGCGTATGTGTGTGCATTTTTTTCTATATATACTTTTTATATAATACTTTCACCTCTCTTGTTAGCGGTTACCGTGTTTAGCGTAAGCATATATGTACTTGCTTACTGTAGCAGATAGACGAGTAGATATTACCTGGGTTAATGAGAGAGATCTAGGCTGTTGTTTGTGATTCTTTCGTGTTATAAGTTCGCACCCCTTTTGTCTTGTTCGCAGAAGGGCGGGAGCAGTGACAGTGACGATGAGATGGAGCTTCCCACACCGCGCTCTCCCCAGACTCGGCTGCGGCATCTTACCAAAAGAAGTCATTCCGTGAGTATTTTTTTTTTCTCTTCCTTCCCCTAATGTTGTTGTTGTTGTTTTTTTTACTTCGGAAATATACGTGTAAGTTCAGAATTCTCCTCATCGTAAAATGTGTGTAATTTGTAAGCCTGTTTTATCTTTGGTTAGGAATGGAGTAAGTATGGGAAGCCTTAAGAAGTGATGACCTCTATGCTTACTAGCGTTCTTTTAGATCACATTGTAATGCTTTTGTTCTTAGAAGGAATTCGTGCAAATAGAGTTAGTTTATCACAAAGGCAACTAGAAAGATAATATAGGTTCAGAAATACGGGTCTGCGTTGTCCATTGTTTAAAGCTTGGCCTGTTGGTGCGTGGTGTAAAGGCCTCTTTAGGCCACAATCATGGCAGGAACTGAAAATTTATCGCACACGGCGCCGCGTACAGAACTTGCCGTCCGCAATTATCTCGCTTTCTCGTGGGTTCCATGAAGCGGTAACTTCCTTACGTAGTTAATTCTGATGGTTTGAGATTATAGGGTGGCGACGCTGACACGGGATGAATTTATGACAGAAGGAAAACGCAGAAGAGTATTATTTCATTATTTTTTTCATGTGGCTGAGAAATGGTATAGTAAAACTAGGCGTTTAAAGAAATACACTGTAGCTTTCCAGTTTTAACCGCACTAGTTGATGAAATAAAGTGTGGATCACTTGCAAGTCAATTGCTAAAACTTTATTATTTTTTAAAAATATATATCAAAGGATATATTAATCCAAAGGCGACATTTACATTAGCTAGAATAACTGAATATTAATGGTACTCATAGTCTCCTGGTGTATACGAGTTCTCTGAGCCTCTATGAAGTTGGATATCTCTGTTCCCAGGACCCAGAGGTGACGCCCCTGTCGCCGCCTCCGTCACTCTACACAGAGGAGGAGGAAGAGGAGGAGCCCCCTCCCATGAAGAAGCACGTGGCGGAGCAGGAGCTGGTCCTTCCGTCCACGCCAGAATCGGGCTCCTCCGCCTCGTCCGCCAACCCCTTCCGGGCCGCGAGCGAGAAGACGAATCTCGGGAGCAGGGACGACGCCGACGAGAGGATCCCGCGCGAGGACGACGCCGGGGCAGGGACGCCGGTCGCAGCCGAGGTAAGGGCGAGCTCTCGGAACCATTAGGAGGTGGATGAAAGGAGAATAGCGCGGTGATGTTGTAATGCAGCGAGGAATAAAGGAGAAAGAATGAGATGGTAATAATGTAAAGGAGCGAGGGATAAGAAAATAGAATATGATAATGATGATAATGTAAAGAATAACAAATAATAGTTGATAGTTAATAATAGTTAATTAGATAATGGTAATGCAAAGAAGCGAGCGATTAACAGCAAATAATAGTTAATCGTTAATATTTCATATTTAATAATAGTTAATTAGATGATGGTAATGTAGAGAAGCGAAAGATAAATCAACGAAATAAGATGATGTAAAGAAAAGAGAGATGAAAATAGTAATAATAATAATGATATACAGAAGCGAGCGAACAAAATAGAATAAAAATAATGAGCATGCAATGAAGCTTCAATTAACCAAATGACAAGGAGTTATCTGTGTGTGTTTGGTCTCGTGTAAAGGTTTCGGCGGGCCAAATAAGACCTTTAGTTGAGGTGGTAATATTTTTTTTCTCAGCTGTGCAGGCCATACATGTCGATGGTTTAGAATGGGATTTTGAATTACTTAATCCTCTATTTATAGCAGAGACAAATGTGCATATACATGTAAATATATATACTCACACTGCATTGAACTAGTGTATGATATATAATATATACGTATATATATATATTTATATATATATATATATATGTATATATATATATGTGTGTGTATATTTATGTATGTATGTATGTATGTATGTATATAATATATATATAGTATATATAATATACATGATGTGTGTATATATAATATATATATATATAGTATATATAATATAAATGAAATATATATATATATATATATATATATATATATAGTATATGTAATATGTATGTAATATATATATATATATATATATATATATATATATATATGTGTGTGTGTGTGTGTATATATATATAGTATATATAATATGTATATAATATATATATATATGTATATATTAATGTATACATATATACATACACATATACATATATATATATATATATATATATATATGTATATGTGTATGTATATATGTATACATTAATATATACATATATATATATATTATATACATATTATATATACTATATATATACATATACATATGTATATATATAGTATATATAATATGTATATAATATATATATATATTAATGTATACATATATACATACACATACATATATACATATATAATATGTATATAATATATATATATATTAATGTATACATATATACATACACATACATATATACATATATAATATGTATAGAATATATATATGTATATATTAATGTATACATATATACATACACATACATATATACATATATAATATGTATATAATATATATATATATATATATGTATATATTAATGTATACATATATACATACACATACATATATACATATATATATATTATATATTAATGTATATATATATGTGTATATACATACACATATATATACATATATAGATAGATAGATAGATAAAAAGATCCATATATATTGATATACAGATCCAAATATATTCATTTATATATTATATATATATATATGCATACATATATACATACACATATATGCTTTTATGTATATGTGTGCGTGTGTTTTCGTGTGCGCGTGCGTGTGTGTGTGTGTGTGTGTGTGTGTGTGTGTGTGTGTGTGTGTGTGTGTGTGTGTGTGTGTATGTGTATGTACATATATACACATACATATATACACACATATATACACATATTCCTATACACACATACATATGTACATACATATGTACATACGTACATACATACATACATACATACATACATACATACATACATACATACATACATACATACATACATACATATATATATTCATGTGTGTACATGGATAGACAGACAGATAAAGAAGTATATAGATAGAGATGTACATTTGATATATATATATATATTGATTTATATATTTGATTTATATATATTTGATGTATATATAGTTGAACCTTTGATTGTTTATCCTATTTATATCCATGTATGGATTTTCATTATTGTTTTTTTTTTTTTGTTTGTTTGTTTGTCTTTTCTTCGTATTGCAATGTTTCTGTCATTTGATTTCAGTAAATAACCTTTAACATTAGTTTATGCTTTTGAACACGCTACCCTGATTGTCAGTATTTCGATGAATTGAAATGTGTACCATTTCATGACTAATATATGTTGTTTGGTTGATAGATAATGTGTTTTGATTATGTATCACGTTTATATCTATGTAAGGACACTCACTGTTGATTTTTTTTTTTTATACATTTATAGTTTTTTTGTTTTTTGTTTTTTTTGCAATGTAATTAATTGTAAAACAAAATTATGTCAATTGACTTCAGTAAAGAAACCTCAACAGTTTGTGATATACTCTTGAAGACACAACCCGGACTGTAAATATTTCGATGCAATGAGATATATTTGCCTTCGATTTCCAAGACTAATTGATTTACTTTGCCCGGCTGATTAGGACGAGGTCGACTCCCAGCAAGAAGAAGGGGGCCAGTGCTCAGGGCGGAGTGTTCCCCTCACTCCCTGATAACTACCTTCGGTCTATAGGCCTAGCGAGGGACGACCATTCGCCGTAAGTACAGTTTGGCTTTTTGAAGTGTTATTGCTAGTTCTTGGATTGGGGTGGGTGGGGATTGGAAAAGCTTTGTTTAGAGGGAAAGAAGTGGTAAGGGGGAACGAGAGGAAGAGAAGTTCGAGTTACATTGGTATTTTGAGAGTCAACTCCTGTGAGGATTTCTTTTTGATGGGACTAGCCTAATTTGGAATTTTCAATGCGTGTTGCCTCGGTAACGGTGTTTTTAATGGCCGTCTGCATGCTGTTAAAGTGTACCCCACGAATCTTCCTTGCGTACACTAATGCAGCGATCCCTACGTGACCCGGGTAATTAAAGTGGCAATTGCGTCGGACCATACACGTGCCCCTCATGCCAACGACATGATCCTGCATGACTGGCAAGACTGGGATTACTCCCTCAAGACGAATTCGCTGCTGTCGCCAGATTCTTGGCAGCTGGTTACGGCGATGGCTACACGTTTCGGGAGCCTGTAATTTTCTGGCAACTGCACTGTTTTGTAATAGTCTAAAGGATCTTTTTTTTGTGTGCCACTGTAAAAGGTAGCATTTGTATTTATTTGAATCCGAGTTTTGATACAGTTGAAATAGTTAAAGTAATAACGAACCGAACAAATCAAGAGTGGGTACCTTTGACGATTGTGAAAAAAAAAATCGCTTGTTACATAAGCCTCCTTTGTTGATATATTTACATGCGGTGTGTAAAGGATCAGTGCCTTGTGTTGTAAATGGTCCGGGCTGCAGTTCAAAGAAACTTGATGTGATAATTGACGGCGGCTGCCAACTCAAGGAAAATGCTATATTAATAAGCCAAAAAAAGGGGCTGCTTTTAAGCTAAGTGAGAAACTATACAGTTTGTTATTGTTAATTCTTTAGTGTTTTTCGAGGTGTGAAATTCCGGCATTCTTACATCTCTGGGTGATCCTCTTTCTCGTGGACTTTTTTGTGTGATGTTACGAGTAAAGTGATCACAGGAAGAGGGGATGGTTCAAGTGGTATTAAAAGTGGTGATCTGTCTCCCTCTTTGTCTTAAATGAATGATGATCGCTGAGTCTGGTTCTCGCGTAATGAGCCGAGAGCCCAATCGGCGTCATTGGACCTCGCAGTCCCGTCCGGTGGCAGGATATTACCACACGCGGACTCCTAGAAACAAGAGCGCGTTGTAATGCGGACGAAGCCCACGTGATGCAGACAAGAAGAGCCATTCG
>NC_061825.1:2613195-2628195 GCF_019202785.1 Penaeus chinensis
GAGTGTATAATTCACATGCTTGTGCCATTTACATTTGTGAAGAAAACAAAATCAAAACATTATCATACTTGTATGCTTGTTTTTGGAACCTGTGAAGTTTTGCAAAGTTTTTGATGCAAATTCTATGTATGAGTAATTAATTTCTTAAATAGTTTTTGTGATATATATTATTACAAACAATAGTATTATCCTTACTACTTATGTAATAATATGTTCATTAATTAAATTATCCTTTCAGACTACTTGCTGAATATCAAGCAGACATGCCCAATTCTTCTGGAAATGCAAATTCCAATACTCAGTCTAATACTGACAATCCTACCCCTGGATTACGTTTGCGGACATACAGTCTTGCAGTTGGGGGCAAACAGGTAAGCAGAGACAGTGAGTTCAGCTAAATGTTGGTTCACTGCAGTAGAGCTTACATTTTTAGGAATACAATACAAGATGTCCTCTAGTTTAATGAGTTTTAAGTGAGGGTTGTATCTAACAAGTTGAAGGAAATTTCACAGTGGTATTCAGAGGTTTTAGAATAATTAACCTGCCTTATTTGTTGTTCACTAGTTATCCAGAAGTACAACACACTGAACTATAACAAAAAAAATGTTGCAATCATACTCATTATTCCTATCTTCCATTTCCATTTGTTGCAACTGTTGAATAAATGTATCATTATTGTTTTAACAGCAGTCACAAGAAAGTCGTCGCATCAGCTTAACAACAAGTACCACTCATGCAGCCTTTAGTGCATTCTTAGGAAGCAAATCTGCAAAGAGAAGGGCATCCCTAATGCCAGATATACGCCCATTCCAAGAGAGCAAAGCCTCCATAGCTGCTGTTGCTGCTGCTGCAGCTGCTGCTGCTGCTGCTGCATCAAGTAGAGCCAGCATATCTGCTGCAAGTAAAGAGAAAGCAGAAAAAAATGGCCAGACTTCCAATGGGTAAGTTTCAGCATGTAAGATAATACATATCTTCCTTTTACAGTTGCTAATCACATTTAAGTAATGTATTGCTTATTATCCATCCTTTTCTCTCCCATCTTTCTACTGTAGATATTTTTGTTTGGTTGATGTAGATTATTTTTGTATTTATCAAACTCTGTTTTTCTTGTATTTGTCAGAGTGTTTAGCATAACTGAGGAAGGTAGTGAAAGTGGTGGAGAAGGAAGTGACACCCCCCCATTAGGCTCCCCAGGAGGAACACCAACAGCTTTAGCAATAAGCAGAACCTTGGCTCAGCTTCACCCTGATCTGTATAGTGCTGTGCCCCCAACGCAAGAGGCTACTCGCAGGTATTATTGCTCTTCTATGCTTCTTTATATATTGCACTGTTGATGTTATATATTTGCTTTGTAGTTGATTTTGTCTTCTTTCAGTGTCTTTGGTTTGCATGATCAAAGTACTATCAGAAAGAAAAGTGCTGATATATTATTTTGTTGATTTTTTTCATTTAGCAAACATGCTGGGTTCATGTTATACTTTTTTAAAAATCTGTATTCATATACTGAATGAGTGTAGTGTCTACTATATTTGATGCTTAAATAATAGAAAGTATGATTAACATTTTGTTATAAAAAAAAAAAAAAAACTGAGACAAAATATGGATTATAGGCTCAAGAGAAACTGAAGATATATATACACTGGTCTCTAAATAATCTGATTTGATTCTTTTCTTTTAGGTTAAGTGAAGATGATAGTTCGGGCTCCATAACTCAGTCTATGGCCGCCGACTCAACAGTAGCAACTACTCTGGCTCCAAATCCTGAAATAGGGCCACAGCAGTAAGTATTTGTGTACTTTTTAAACTCACGGTCTGTAATGCTTAAGTTAATTACTGTCTTCACATCAAACATTTTTTTGACACAGTATTTTGAAAGAAATTTATCTTGTGTATTGAGAATTTGCATATTCAGAAAGTCCTCATTTAGCACAAGCACATGATTTCCAGTTGCATTAACTCTCAATGCACATTCCTCTGTTTATGTCAAGTATGTGTGTATGCAAGTTAAATCTTCTACTAGTGATCACTCATGAAATCACAAAGATAAAAAAGGCCCAAGAAATGCTTGTGTTTACTCAGCATGCAATTTAGGGTGATTGGCTCCTTGTATCCACACTACCTAAACAACCCATCTGCACTCACACCCACACTAGCGTATGCAACCAACCCCACCTCAGAAATACACACACATTTAATGATTGATGAACATTTTTCCTTTTGTCTTGCAGTTGGCTGATGGTTGGGCTGGAAGATGTGATAGGCTGGATTCGTGGAGGGAGATGGCCTTACTCCTCACAACAGACTGTATTAGGTGCTCGTTATGCATTTACGTCTCTTTTATTATTATTAGCTGCCTTTTTCCTACTGTTGACCATATCTTCGAGTGATCAGCAGATACCCCAGCCATATCACCCTGGCTGGACTTCTATCACTCATGTACTGCATCCATTTGTCACTCTGAGATATGTTGGGACCCCTCCAACATGATGAGTGAAAGGTTAAGTACATATTATTTCAACATAGTGTAAATAGAACAAAAATTATTTTACTTTTAACTTTCCTGATTCTAATCTCAGAATAGCTTATGTGTCCAAAGTATATTTCTAGAGTCTTAGGTCAATATTTTTTCTCTGCCTCAAGAATATTCTGACATTTCTTGTGATTTGAACAATGTGACTGACAACGAAATCAGTTATAGCATATACATTTCTTGTTTTATCAGTTTGTTACTCATTATGAAAGAAGACCATAAAAAGTGCTATAATTTGGATTTTGTGTATGAATCATTTGGTGATAGATTCAACTTCCCGTTCATATGTCAGATTCTGTGGTATTGGATTGGTAATGTAAACAAAGAAATACTAAATACTTGATTTTTTTTCGTGATTAGATTTTTCCAATTGGAAATATGCTATCAGTAACATTGATTATTGCTACAGATATGCATAGTTTAATGCTACTGATATGTTTCTCTATGTCATATAGATAATCTATATGCTTATTTTAGTTCATATCAGACTCAAGGAATATTTTATTAGTGCCATTTATTTACCTATGGACCAGTGTGTCTTTCCGGCCTAGTGACTAAATATACAATTTCTTTAGTAATATGTTTATATGTTAGAGACTTTGTAAAGGAGAGGTATTTCAAAATATACAAGTATTTATTTTTACAAGGTTTATATCCATATTACAAAAGAAAGAATGTATTTTATTTACTGTGATAAATAGGAATGAAGTCATTTCAATAAAAGTATCAAAAGTGTATTTTCAAGCTTTACTTTTCCTACTATGTAACATGTCCCTCATATCTGTAGTGTGACCCAGAAAAGATGGCCTTCATCCTTCATCGTCTCACCCTACATACCAACATACTTGTAGAAGACCTACCATCTTTGCACTCACAAGATTATGCATCACTATTTATTCATTTATTGAACAGTTTCTTCTGCATTAGGGTAAAGTAGTGTGGTGAAAAGAGTAAATATGAGTTAAAAATTTGAATAACTAGACAGAAGGGGATAAAGAGGAAAAAGAAGAGGAAAGAGGAAGAAGAGAAGACCCTGCAAAATTAGATGAGGCAAGGGCTTAGGTCCAAGGTTGGAGTGATCAACATTGGGTCTCAGTCTCTATCTCTTCAACCCCCCACAATAACAATGAGCAAGGGATAGGGGGGTATGGATAACTTGTGCTTCCCCTTGCAGCAACCCATCTTTCCAAATGAAGGCTGGAGAGTATGCTAAATCTGTTGGATCTGAGTACCTTGCTGGCCAAACGTGGACAAAAATCCAAGCATAAGGCAAATTTAAGTGTTGATTCTCCCATGTGCGTGGCTTGTAGTCTTGGCTCACACCAACACTTGTATGTGGTGTAAAGGCTCCTTGCGTTCCCTTTGCTATATTGGTATCTCTTTTTCTGCATAAGCATTTTTTTGCTTCTTTGTCATTTTCCAAGGTCTCTATGTCATATGATATGCTATATCAAGATTGTAATATGCTTTTCCTTGAACAGACTCCATATCATATCTTTAGGTAGACTACAACTGTGTACATCTTGATGATAATAAGTAGCACAATGTTATTTTATAATTTTCAGATATATTCATATTTAATTTTCTGTAATACACTCCGCAATGTTCGTCATTGTGGGCAGGAATAGGATCCTTAGCATGGAAATAGTGTCCACACTGGGGTGACACTGGATGATGCATTCCACCCTCGTTTACCTGTCGAAATGATGCAAATGCCCCTTCCTATATTCCTTCCTAGTCCAATCTTTCTTCAAGAGCTTTATGTACTCATGGCGAGTCATTCACATCACCCTTGCCCTTAGCCAAATTTATCCCTGACTGCCTGTTTCCATCACCCAGCCCACAGTCAACTTTTTCAAGGCATGACAGTCACTCATCTCCAGTGGGGTAATATATCCCCTCAGGTCTTGTCATCAATCATCCACTCATAATCTTTCCCTGCATTTCTATTTCTCACTCTCTCCTTGCACTGTTTCAACTGACATACCTACATGTTAACATAAATCCTTTCACTTTAACCATAATGTTCTGGTCCTACCTCTTGGATACATGCTAACTATATCAGATTTCATGATCCCCTCCCATTCTTTCTAGTTCCCTAATCATAAAACACTGCACTGCCCTCCATGACATCTGTTCACATTAAATCTTCTAAGTTTCATTCAGTCTCATTTGGTCAACCAGCATACACTACTAAAACATTTCACTCCCAATACATCAAAGCATCTTTTCCACTGTACAGATCTCCCTTTGTTTTCATACCAAGCACCTTATATTTCACTTAGTACAATCTCTACCTAACCCTAATTATAAAACTTCCATTTACCCCTCATTTACAATTACACTGCTCATTCTAAAACTTATCCTTCTAACTGCAAGGTCCACACACGTACACCTAGACCTGACCTACTCTCATCTTTACCCACATCTGTGTCTATAATGCTATATAATGGGCTTAACTGGGTTCCTAACCAACTTAGCTTTGTTTTAAGCATTTTTGTGATATATCTGTATACCTTTGAAACTAATCATATTTTATCCTTCTCTTTTTCTTTCTGTGAGTCAATGTGCATGTGATCACATCATGTTATTTGAAGGGGTCTTCCCCAACAGGGTCTGAGCTTAAATTATATAATTATTAATTGGGTTTATTTTCTTGATATTTGATATAATAAAACACATATTCATTCCTCTTTTTCCCGTATGTTATCTCCCTTTCTCACTCTCTCCCTCCATTTTGGTAATTTACTTGTCTGAAAAATGATGTATCAGTGGGAATTAACCAATTTTTGCACTGTGAAGCTATTCATTCCCATTATACCCTTTTCTACATTTGTAACAATGAACTGTTTGAGATTTCATAGGCTGGACTTATTGCCACTCTTCCTGGTGGGGAGCCAACACAGGTCCCTCATTCAAAAGGGACTTGCTTATTGTAAGGCTGGTTTCTCAAGGTTATTTGTCTTTGAGTAAATGTCCCCACTGATTTTACTTTAGTAGGAGGGTAATGATTAGGTTTGAGTAAATGGTGTCGGTTCATTGTCAAGAAATATACACTCAAACAATCTTCCTACCCCTACTTCTCTCCTCTTCCCTCTCATTATATTGTTGTCTCTGTGTCATTAGAGAACAGCTATTATTAAGCTGAAAATATGCTGTGAAGGGATAGCATAACACTGAGCTACTAGAGTGTTGGATTTCTCTATTTATAAAATTGGAAATAAGGAAGTGTACAACTCACTGATGCCAGAGATGACACTATCCACTATGGTTTTGTATGTTTATTTATTTTTTACAAACAGATGACTCCACAGGAACATAATTATTAATGGCCTACCTGATCTTTTGAATTTTCTGGGGAAAAAGGATTTATGATGCTATTCCCATTCTTTTAACATCATTATTATGACATTAATAATATTGATTTTTTTTTTTTTTTTCATAAAAAGAAAATCAAGAATTGGGGTAAATGGGTGAGGTTAGGTAGACCTTGTAATTAAAAAATAAATAAATAAAAGGAAGCCATAGTGGCCCGGAAACACACATGCATTCCCAGTGCCAGTGGTTTAAGTGACATAATCTGAATTATCAAACTAAATTTCCTCAAACTTAAGATCATTAAAAGAAGCCTTGTTTGAGCAATGCAATATATAAATAATGCTATGCCTAGTCCTGCAAAAGAATACACAACCACTGGACTTCAAGAATATGGCCCTCTTGTGATACGCAAGAGTATCTAGTATGCAAGCTTCCAGTACATTAAGCTTCTAATATATTAACATCATATGAGAATGGTCATGAAATTTACTTGTATTAGATTTATCTTTCAAGGAGAATTAAGATAACTTCTATAGAATAAACAAGTAAGAAAACCGTAATCTACTATTTTTTTTTTTTTTTTTGTTACCTGGTAGTCTAATCTTACAGACTGGTCAAAATGGTATTTTTTTACCAAAGCATTTCTGACATCACTTATTCCTGCTAGTTTAACCCACTCATGCCGAGTACATGAATACACACAGTACCTGTTAACCAAGGAGTAAATTATCATATTACCATATAGCATTTATTTACTGAAAAGTTTCTACTGTATCAACATCTAAAGTCATCAGCAGTGTATTCAAAATGCAGTGATAGGGTTGGCCCTGGGGGATGAAGCCCCAAGTATAGCATTATGAGAGAGTATTGTGGCAAAAAGGGTTAAAATCAGTTAATGATCAGGACAAAATGTGTTTGATGTCAAGGGTAGTATGGTAGTGAGAGGGAAAGGGTTAAGGGTATAGGTTGATCAGATCAAACAGAGTATCTACATGAGGAAGAGAGAGTAACACTGTGAGGAAAACTACAAAAGAGATATTATGAAACAATCAACGGGTAATATGGGTAGTAATGGTAGTTGGAGAAGTAGAAGAATCCAGAGAATGAGATAAGGGAACAGGGGAAGGTCTTGAAGTATCAGGAAGAATGTCAGGAGAGGAGGGATCCAGAGAACATTATTGTTGTGATATAAGGGAGTCACGTGAGCATCCAGTTGGGAATGGTATAATGGGGAAGGAAGAGGGAATGGTGGACACATGGAGGAGAAGATGGGGTGTTTTTGGGGAGAAGGGGGAGGAAGAGGTGTTTGAGGATGGATATCGGCAAATATTTTGAGTGGAGGGTGAAGAGGAAAAGAGGGATTGGAGGGTGGATAGTTAGTAGTATATTTTGGATGTTTTCAAGAGTTTCTGGAGGGGAGTTAGGTTAGGTCTATATAGTATCTATTTGTATACAGGATTAATAGATTATCTTAATCATTGATAATTTTTATTCATATCAATTAATCATTTTATGTAACAAACTTACAGTATCAAGTACGAATTTTGAAACAAAAGAATATTGAACTAGTTTTTGGCGTTTATTTTCAATAAATGTTAACTATGGATATTTTCCAGTGCAAAATTGCTATGATAAATTCATAATACATTACAATAAATCTGGATCTATAAAATCTATAAATATGTAAAAATATATTTTAAAATCATGGCTTTCAAAACCATTCTAACCAAGAAAAATACTTTTGATTTAGGTTTACAAAATTCTATGAGCACATTACAAGTATATAAAAAATTACAAATAATCCCTGCACAAATCTATATATACAAGTATATGAGCAGTAAATACCATAATATTCTATTTCACTTCATAAAATAACAAACTAAATAAAATATAATAATCAAATAACATAAAAATAATGTTACAAGATAAATATAACCTTGATAATAAAGTATCTTTATATATATAAATATATATATCACACACACACACACACACACACACACACACACACACACACACACACACACACACACACACACACACACACACACACACACACACACACACACACACACACACACACACACGTGTGTGTATTTATTGTGTGTGTGTTTTTTTGTGTGTGTGTGTTTTTTTGTGTGTGTGTGTTTTTTTGTGTGTGTGTTTTTGTGTGTGTGTTTTTGTGTGTGTGTGTTTTTGTGTGTGTGTGTGTGTTTTTGTGTGTGTTTGTGTGTGTTTGTGTGTGTTTGTGTTTGTGTTTGTTTGTGTGTTTGTGTATCTGTTTGTGTGTTTGTCTGTGTGTATGTTTGTCTGTGTGTGTCTCTTTATCTCAAAGTAATTTATGGCATTTTAAATTGTATATATACAGTAAGAATATACATAAAACAACTTGTATTTTGTGAGAATACACCTAAATGGATGAGACAGTGCATATTATTCTAGCAGAACACAGCATTAAACCTTTCAATGATACTAACAATGTTCGACATTCACACCTTGTCAGACCCCTTGTGAAATGGACATTGCACAACAACAGAACCTCAATTCTTCTATAAAATATTAATTGGATTTGTAACACACTGTGTTCCTTGTTATAAGGGATGACTTTGAATATAACAGAAAACTTAAAGAAAATGCAGTATAAATCTGCTCAGTAGACATTTAGGAAGAGGCTCTTGCATTAGTCTTATCTATAATCAAGTGTGAAATCTGCAAGTCATGACTGGAAGAGAGCTGGCTCCAGGGAGGAACTGTTTCCATGCTCAGGATCCTATCTCACAGGTTGTATTAAAGAAAACAGAATATTACAAAAAAAAAAAAAAAATAATAAAAAAAGAGTAAGGGAAAAAAAAAGAAAGAAAAAAAAGGGAAATATAAAAAGAAGGAAAAAAAGAAAAGAAAAAAAAAGAGAAAATGAAAGAAAAAGAAAAGAAAAAAGAGAGAAAGAAGAAAAAAGAAAGAAAAAAAGAAATGAGAAAGAAAAAAAAGAAAAAGAAAACAAGAAAAAGAAGAAAAAGAAAACAAGAATGAAAAAGAAAAAGAAAAAAGAAAGAAGATAGAAAAAGAAAGAAAGAAAGAACTGATAGACTATGCCTATCAGTAAACCTATATTGTAGTACAAACCTAGTGTGATCATATAATCTTATTAGTTGGGCAAAAATGTTTCATGGTATTAGTTTTACACTTTATTTACATCACCTGAAAATCAGGAATGATGACATACCTTATTCTATGAAATACCATGTAATGAGATAAGATGAGATAAGAGAAGAGAAAACAAGGAAACTAAGAGAGAGAGAAAAAGTAAAGAAAGAAAAAGAACAGTAGAATGGAAAATCTCTAACAGTATAAATCTTTTCAGCCTACATTATGCAAGACAGTAAAATCTCTCTCCGTATGATAATCACAAGAATTCCTTTTAAAGGATCTATAAAAAAGGTAAAATAATCAAAATAAGAGATTCATCTTTCTCCTAACTGTAGGCACCAATTGGTAAATGCTATTTCCTATATACATGGAAATCAGTGAATTTGTGCATTAATGAGCAACTTGCAGGTTATATGACGGAACAGACAGATGTACATACGATCAGTCACTGTTTCTGCTAATCAACACTGTGATTCTTCGAAGTCACTAGTGTTTTGTAGCTCATTATTATAAAAAATTTGTCCCCCAAATGTTTTCTTTATCCAGTAGCATTTATCCTCACATGTGCACGAAAAATTGAAAGATGCCAGGCATTTCTCATTTAAAAGAAACTTATAGAAGGTCTTCATATTAATTTCTCCTGCATAGTGGTAGGTTGATCCTACTGTTACTGAAAAAGGCTCAATTACCCCACCACTGACTGACTTCTTGTTTCCTTTCAAAAGGTTGATAAGAGTAATTATGCCTTCCTGAGTAAGTCTGGTTAGTTTGAGAAATAGGGATTGTGCCACTGCCAGTCTATAAAAAAGTTGGAACAACATGTCTGATGGATTAATCATATTTAGGGATGCATCTGTTAGTTCTGTCAGAGTGCAAGCCACTCTCAGATCTCCATTCAAATCCTTCCTGACAGTAAAGAGATTACTGACAAAACTGAAACTAAGAATATCAAAATAATATATATCCTCAATCAAGCATATCAAGTCTTCCAAGGTTTCTCGGTTATCCTCAAATTCTTGTCCTTGGCAAAGGCATGGAAAGCTTTGGCAAGCAATACACAGTCCTGCATTTGAAGTTATAATCAACTCCTTGCCTGGTGGCTTATTTTTCTGCCTCTTCATTCTCAACTCTTTTGAGAGTCTTGGCTTTTTGGCAAAAGCAGTGATAGCTTCAACAGCATTTCCTCTCTCCATCCTCATTTTCTTTGTCATTGACTCAAGCTGCCCAAGTGAGTCAAAATTTGTAGTGAGTGAAATCATTACCTTCCTAACACCTCTTAGAGTCACCTGGGAATCTAATATCATGATACGTTCTATGTTGCACTTCCTAAAAATATTCAGTAACAGATAGTTGTTAGAATCATTGTAAAAATCCATGTTTCTGAACATCAGCCTCTCAAGTCTAGGGGGTAGGATTAAATTCATCATCATAACAAGCATCCAACTAGATCTAGGACATGTTTCTAATACCGAGTTGTCAACACTCATTGGTTCTGGGCTCTCTGCACTGGCATCATAACTGCCTGCTTGATCATCTTGATTTGGTTTGCATATGAGGTACAGGGCTTTTAAATTATTAAATGGAGACAAATCTAATTTAAAGCTATCTGATACACAGATATCATGGATGCTTAGTGATGAAAGATGATGAGGGTATTTTAGTTGATTTATGAGGTGCTGGATTTCAGGAAAATATTCCACAATAAGTTTAAGGCCCATAAACTGTGGTAAATTAAGGTTAGAGACACTAGGGTCTACTGTTTTTAAAAACAGTTTTACTGTTGCACTTTCCATAGCAGGCAGTTTATCACATAATAGTACTTGCTCTAATGTGGCAATATCATACACACTTACATCCAAATATTCCAGCTTCTGAAAACTTCTGCACTTAAAAAATTCAGTTATATTAGAGCAGAAAAGAGGACCCTCAAAATCCTTTATGTAAAAAGCACAGTCTGCATTTGCAATAGTTTCAGGTATTTTTGCAAGCTTGAGAGGTCCTAGATCATTTACCTTATCTCTTTTTATTCGAATCTTTACATGTGCCCGATGGTGCAGACCCTCAATATTTTTTAGAATGTTCCATAATTCAATAAGCAAGTTAGTGTTAGTAAGGCATTCTAATCTAATGACTACTGGTGGCCTGTCATTCAACTTGACCTTCTTCAAAATCTTTTCAATTCTCCTCAACTTCCTCCCATCAAGAGCATCGACTTTGAAGTCCCAACATGGAATACAACTCAACAATTCTGCAAAGATTCTTAGATAGTCTTTGTGTCCAAAGCAAGCATCATCTAACTGAATCAAAAAATCCCACTCAGTAAATGGATCTTTAACTGGATTTTCAAAAATGGCTTTATCCTTCCTCTTTTTTTTCCTTTTCCCACCCTCCTCGTCTACACACATTGGCACTACAGATCCAGAAGAACCGTAGTTCTTTTGGCTCTTACCCATTTTCTTCTCCTCTATGCTAAATAGTGTTACTAAGTAATTCTGTATATGGTCTATGTTATCCCTGAGAGTTTTTTTATCATGGCTCCAAGTTGAACAAACAAATCTAAATACTCTTTTAAAATTCCAAACATTATCCAACCAATCCTTGCAAGCTTTCTTTGGATTATGTGCAACATATCTTGCTGCAAGAAAATCTTGTACAATCTGGTTGGTGAACCGGTAACATTCTGGCATGTATTCAACTAAAAATAATTTACATAGTTCATCACCAATACCAATAGTATCTTTCCCAGTAAATGATCTTTTCTTGCAGATGCTGACAAATGCAAGTTCATACAACTTAGTTATGCTATTGCTGCTATGGTTCCTTATTTTTTTCTCTACAAAATGGTTTATCATTTCAAAATCTGATTCAACTATAAGCTTAGAATTCACTTCACAAAAAATGTTAATCAATTCTGGTGATGTCAGAATGTTCCTATAATCACACTCTTTGTACAGCGATCTTATATTTGTGTGATATAGCTTCTCATACTTTTCCAGGAACTGCAATACATTAAGTTCTTTAAATGCCTCTACAGTTAGAATACACCAGTCTGGAGAGTGGAAATGTGTTTTCTGGTAAGCAAGCACCCAGGAACCCCTCTGGATCTCACTACAAAGTTTGTCTAAGATCTCCAGCTCCCAGTCAACTAAGAATACAGTGTCATCAATATAACGGTTTATAACTATACTCACAACTTCTAATCCATATCTATTTACAGTGTTTGGTGCCAACTTCCTGATAGACCTATACACTTTCTCCCAAAAGTCTTCTCTTTCTTTCCTTCCCCCTACACTTAGCTTATTCCAACTACTACACTCACGAAGATGTAACACCAGCGACGGCCTTCCCTTTGCTGTTTGGTTTCCTTGACTTAACGAATAAGCTAAATTCTGGAGTATGGTGCTTTTTCCGCTGCCACATGGTCCACAGAGAAGAATAGGTTGCTTTCCACTGGAAGATGTCAGGTTCTTCTGGTTTAAAACCAAGCTTCCCAGATCTTCTACCACAAGTGAGTTCCTGCAAAAGAAATGGATAAGTATCAAAGTCAAAGTGTATAAAAAGGGAATGGAAGAGAAGGTAATAAAACAATGAGAGAAATCATTGGCAATTCCAAACAAGACATGTCCCTAATGCCATGTTGCTAACCATCATAATCTGCAAGATCCTAGACAAAATTACACAAATGATCCTCCTGTAGTGCGGCTCCACACTACAGGAGGATTATTGAGGGAAGTAGGCAAGAAGAAATTAGAAAAAGAAGAAAATGAAATTGATGAAAACCAAAACACATCTCTCAAATTTAGTAAAATATGTAATTCCTCATTCCAGGCAAAAGCAAAATCTACAAAATTTAAAATTATATGAGTACTTCATATTTATTAATTCGCTACAACAAAATAACAATAAGAGGAAAATTATAAACAAAAAATACATGTGTAGCATTAGAATAACAATTGGCATTTTCTTCTGACAGACACACCATAGCAACTTGATCATTGCAAAACAGACAAGCAAAAGAATTTACCAGTTTTTAAATACGAAACAAAAATGACAATAATACAGCAAACTTCTATATGATCAAACAGAAAAATTATTTGTTATAAGCCATTCTTGACCTCTATGTAGTCAACACAACAAAAAAAAACTTATAGCAATGCTACCTCTCAATTACTTGTGCAGTCCTTTAAACAAACATTAAAAAGACAAAATAACAAGGAGGGGGGGAAGAAAAAGAAAAAGAAAAAGAAAAAGAAAAAGAAAAAGAAAAAGAAAAAGAAAAAGAAAAAGAAAAAGAAAAAGAAAAAGAAAAAATAATAAAAAAAAATTAATAATATATGAATTACATTAACAATATAATACTTCACAGCTGATTAACTAATTCTAAATAATTTTAGAACCACTCTTTCTGCTAACTCTTTCATGCTTATTTCACTTCTAACTCTGTTATTCCTTTCTCTCCCCTACTTCTAACCAGTAATGTAGAATGTATGTATAGAAAATATAACAAACTTTTATTTAACTTACGATTGATTAATAATATTGGGTACGACGAAACAACTGGTTGGGGCATAACACTGATGGACTTCTCTCATTAACTCATCTGGAAATACAATGCCCTTCAGAATTATGATACCCATAAAAAGGAAAAATTAATAAAAAAATATTCACTCTGGTCAAATTTCTTAAAATAGTTATAAAACCTTACCAAATATCTCTTCTGGTTTGTGATGACTTGATCTTGCCTGTTCGCGACACATGAGGATCTGATAACCCACTTCCTTCATATTTTCCGGAGAATACCCTAGGTACTCACATAATGTGCAAACCAATTGATTCAATAAGTTAAGGTTGTCATCAAATTCCTCAATACTAAAATGAAATCTTGTATGAGAAAGACGTGTTCGGATTTCTTTCAACTTAAAAAGAGATGCCAAGACACTGTCTGAAAACTGATAATGAAGAATATCATTTGTAATCAAATTTATAACAAAAATGAGATCCAAGTGCTTCAGTTTCTCGAACACTTCTTTGCTAGGAGTCAACAGATCTTGAACCGTCATTTGCGAGAGGATGCCTTCATTCTTCTTAATGTCATGAAGGAGATGATTTCTTTTTGGATACTGGCACTCGGCCTGTTGCTTGCCCTTCCCTCCATTTGCTCCCTTTCTTTTGTGGTTCTGTTCCTGACTGTTACCCAGCTCCTGAATCTGGTAGAGCAAGCGATGGAGGGGGGTGTTCTTGGTCACTTTGGCTTTCGGTTTCGATGCAATTTGAGCGGACAGATTTTTCTGGATGAAGAGAGAGGTCCCAAAGCCATAGACAAATATTTTATGGACAACTTCCCGGCACGTGTTCAGCAGGAAATGGTACAGGGGCACGAGGAGACTCAGGCCAGGATCAGCCTGTGAAAAGAAATATATGATAATAAGAATGGAAATGATGGTGATAGTGATAATTGATGACGATCATGAAACTAAAGATGATAATGATGATGGTAGTCATTATCACTTTAATGATAACAGACATACTACTATCTCACACACACACACACACACACACACACACACACACACACACACACACACACACACACACACACACACACACACACACACACACACACACACACAAAAAAAAAAAAAAAAAAAAAAAAAAAAAAAAAACATATAAATAAAATAGAATAAAGAAATAAATAAAACAAAATTAAATAAAAATAAAGTGAAGTGCCTTTTAATGTTATCCAATGCACCTTCTAATGATTCACATTAAAAGATTACGTACAAAAGAATATCAGAGTGTACACTTACTTTGTATTTGCATAAGATATCAAAATACATGCTATAAGAGGGTGAAATGTAAGGAGTTAATAGGAATATGCATTCATCCTGACATGAGTCTGTATATAAATCATATAGCTTCCATGGGGCTGACATGAATATATATCCAGGAAAAATATTTATGCCAAGAATACATGCCATACCCAATGTAATACAAGTTTATTTATT
>NC_061825.1:2633195-2635695 GCF_019202785.1 Penaeus chinensis
ATATACACATACTGTAGAGCAATATTAACATTAGCATCCAAATATTCTCCTGTATAGTAAGCAGTTATCAAGCACTTTTATTAACCCAACCGCCCCAGATTTATGTTCTGCTCCTATAGTTTTTTTTTTTTTTTTTTTTTTTTTTTTTTGTGAATATTGTTACATACAGATGGCTCCACATGTGCTCAGCCGGTAAGGAGTCTATCAGTAGCCCTAGTGACTAATCCTGATTTCCCTTGCCTTGAATTGGCGGGAATATGTGTTTTTCTTTTTAATACAGTTGACACCGATACTGTTATTATTGTTATTGATGTTATGATTATTAAAATGTTATTCAAATCTCGATTAAATTAAGGACAATGAAATAATGCAAAAGACCCTTTCCAAAAGTCGAGGAAAAGGGTAAACAGGCGAGATAGGTAGGACTAATAACCGACACCTTTGTGACTAAGCACCTGTAGAGCCATCTATTTGTAAATACAAATAAAGAAATTTGTATTACATTAGGGTTGCTATACGTGGTGATTGGGTTAATACAACTACCCATGCAGAATTTAAGTATACCTAGTATATATAAATGAGAATCTATATGTATGAAAAACTGCGGATTAAAAACAATCATACAATATAGGCCTAAGCAAATATAACGGATATTTATGTGCCTAAGGATAGATATCCACTTTGGAAATTTTTAATCTGCTGTTATAACGAGCTGCCTTAGATCATATATTATACTCCATATTTCTCATTACGTATTGCAAGTAACTGCACTGTCCTAGTTTGCCTTAACGGCACCATACTTTCAATGATTAAATCGCCACCATCACCGTTTTTGAGTGAACATGGTGCTGTTCAGATTAGTTAAGTGTCTCTGTTAACGAAGAAATTTAATTGCGAGTATGGAAACCTTATGCAAAATGAGAGAAAGAGAAAATAACGAAAACATATAATAATAATAATGATAATAATAATAATAATAATAATAACAATTATAATATTAATAAACATGACTGTTAGCAAAGATATTTACCTGTGAGTATAGAAAGGTACGTTGGGGGCATCGTGGAGGAGTTGGAAGGTCATTTTGCCCAATATGACCTTCGACCTGCTTTCCGAGCCCCGAGGGAACTCCGGTCGGATTCTATCTCTCAAATGAGCTCGGTTAGGGCAGAGGATGGTCGCGTTGTGTCGTAGCCAGGTGAGTATAGGGCCCGCTGGGCTGAGTACTTTGAGCAACTGTATAGGGTAGATCCCCGTCTTCACAACTCCCCTTGGCTGGCACTCAGCCTCTAGTGGCTGATCCACCAATCATGTGGCAACACCTTCCATCGAAGAGGTGAGAAGGGCGCTCTCTAGGCTGAAGATTGGAAAGGCTGCTGGTGTCTGTGGGATTGCTGCGGAGTTGTTGAAGGCGGGTGGAGAAGTCATGATCTGTGGCTTGCATGCAGTCCCGTCTGGCGTTTGGGAGACTGGTACCATTCCTCCTGACTCGAAAAGGGGCTTAGTCATCCCTATCTGGAAAGGGAAAGGGGACCAAAGGGACTGTGGCAACTACAGAGGTATTACACTGCTCAGCGTACCACGCAAAGTCCTTTCTCATCTGCTCTTGGCGCGAGTGTGCGACCACCTTTTACGAGCACAGAGACCTTTGCAGTCTGGTTTTACATCCAAGAAGTCAACTGTAGACCGTGTCTTAGCACTTCATGTCCTTGTAGAACGCTGACTTGAGTTTCAGCAAGGGATGTTTGCAGCTTATGTTGATCTCAAGAAGGCTCAGTGCACCGGGAGAGTCTCTGGAGCCTACTGGGTCTCCGTGGGATCCCCCCTGGGATTATTGGTTTGCTGTCTGGTCTGTATACAGATACCGAGAGTGCTGTCATGTGTGTGTGTGTAGGGGGGGGGGGGGGGCATCTCTGCCTTTTTCCCGGTGTGTGCCGGGGTGAGACAGGGATGTGTCTTGGCCCCAACCCTTTTCAATACTTGTATGGACTGGATAATTGGCCGTGCCCGTGAGGTATAAATTGGGACTCTCGGTCAACTGGACCAAGACCAAGGTCCAGGACTTTGGGGACTTGTTGGATGTCGATGTTCAGCCTGTGCGTGCCTGTGGCGAGAACATTAAGGTCTTGGATAGCTTCACTTATCTTGGTAGTGTAGTGCAGAGCGACGGAGGTTCCAACCGGGAAGTTACTCGACGACTCGGACTGGCCTACAGCGTTATAGACTCACTCAGTAGAAGTATTTGGCGCTGTCGGTATTTGACTAGGAGGACTAAGATCAGGCTCTTCAGAGCACTGGTGATCCCAGTTTTACTCTACGGGTGTGAGACCTGGACACTAAACAGTGCTCTGAAGGCCCGACTTGACTCGTTTGGTACTAAGTGTCTTCGCAGAATCATGGGATATACCTGGAGGGACCATGTGTCCAATCAGAGGATACTCCATGAGACTGATGCAAAACCTATTACCAGTGGCTCGTTTTCCTGAAGAAGATCCGGCTT
>NC_061825.1:2650695-2653195 GCF_019202785.1 Penaeus chinensis
CTGGTGAGTTTTGATTGTCCTCAGCTATTAATATGTATCAAAGAATTAAGGGTTAATGGTTAATGCAAACAACCTAGAATATATGCAGTTTAAAATTTCAAACCATTCGTGTAGTTTCAAAACCAACCATCGAATATGGGCGTCCTCAGAATAAAAACATTTTGTTTGTTGTAGTTTGGAACTTTTCATGTTTTTCAAAGGGAATTCCATTGGGGAGATTCGAACTCGCGAATTTGAAGTTGGGGCCTTAACCCACTCAGCCATCCAGGCGAGGGGGGGGGTGACATTCACTTGGAAAAGGTGTTCATCTAACTTTTGTATGTATGTGCGTGCTGTTTATTTTTATTTATTGATTTGTTTTAATGTGTGAATATGCATATGTGTGTGTGTGTGTGTGTGTGTGTGTGTGTGCGCGCGCGTGTGTGTGTGTGTGTGTGTGTGTGTGTGTGTGTGTGTGCGTGTGTGTGTGTGTGTGTGTGTGTGTGTATGTGTGTGTGTGTGTGTGTGTGTGTGTGTGTGTGTTCGTGTGTATGTGCATTATAACGGGAACCCTCCAATAATTACATTTATTTTATTGAAACACGGTGGAGTTTTCCGTAGAGTATATTTAACACCAACCCGAGAGAAAGGGAGTTCCATCCGCGGACAGGCAAACAGACACACAACGCAAAATGCATACAATACAAGCATATAAACAATACAAAATAGAGGCACTACGAAGATAAATTCTGCAAACAGACAAGTTATGCAAACAAGCATACAGTCCAAAATACGATACAAAAACTGCAAAAACATGCCACGAGAATTACATACTATCCAAATTGCCGAAGAATTCAGGTACTTTCAAAACTAACTCTCGAATACGGGCGTTTTTAGTTTACAAAAAAACAAAAAACAGAAAAAAAAATTATTATTAATTGATCAGAAGGGCCTCTACTGGCGAAATTCGAAGTAGCGATTGCGAAATTGAGGTTAGAGCCTGAATCCACTTTGCTATCGAGGCGTGGGACAATAATTATGATTTGATAGAGGTATTTAACTTATGTTCTGTTTTGTATGTGCGTGTTGTACGTTTGTTTGTTTGTTTAACTATGTGGATAGGAACAAGCGAAGTTCATTTACATTTCGGTCCGCTCTGAACCACGGTTATGCGGAGTCCTTGCCACAGAATTTATTTTTTCGAAGATACAACTAAACAGCACATTTACATATTCAATAAAACAAAGGCAGTATTAGCAGCACATCTAGATTTATCTATCTATCCGAACCTCTACGTCCCAGAATCGAAGTTTGGATAGAAGGCTCATAAATTCAGTGAAAGAACAGCTTTCCAATCAGAAGGTTCCGAGTCTGCGTTTGGTCAGCCATTCTCAGTCAACTCAGCTGCGGGTGGGTACCGGCATTAGCATACTGGGGTCAAAGTTGGGGTAGAAAAGGAACTAGCTGCCGTATTATATCATCCCGCGGTTTAGAATTCATGCTCCTCTTCCTGTTCAATAATATGAGCTATCCATGATGTGATGATGATATTCATGTGTATATATATGTATGTAAGTATGTATGTATGTATTCATGTATGTATGTATGTAAGTATGTATGTATGTATTCATGTATGTATGTATGTATGTATGTATGTATGTAAGTATGTATGTATGTATATATGTATGTATGTATGTATGTATGTATGTATGTATGTAAGTATGTATGTATGTATATATGTATGTATGTATGTATGTATGTATGTATGTATATAAGTATGTATGAAAGTATGTATGTATGTATGTATGTGAATATGTATGTATATATGAATAAATGAATGAATGGATGAATAAATGAATTAATGTATGTATGTGTGTGTGTTGTGAGAGAACGAGAGGAAAGGAGAACAAGTGAGATATTGAATCAGATTAACAGACACCTAGGGAAAAAAAAACAGGCTGCTAAGTACATAGCAGGTCAAACAAAAAGGCACATATAGAAAAGGAAAGTAAATACACCTGTTCACGTGCTAAAATAACTGATTTTTTTTATCCTGTTCAGTGAGCGAAGTGTATCTGTCTGCCGGGCATCGCTTGCATCATTAATCTTCCTTAAACATATTCCCTTTAGTGAACTTCCTCTCCCTCTCCTGGTAACTTCTCGAGAAGTCTCGCTTGCACGCTTTAGTATGCAGACTCTAAATGCTTTTCTTCCGGATTCTTTTCCACCTATTACAATTGAGAGTGAAGATGTCTGTAAATAGTGGCAGAGGCAATGAACTGTACCGGGAGACTGCATTCGTTTCGCTTCTCGCGCGCCTGCAAAACCGCGTCAGATCTGCTCATTATTCCATCAGTTCGCGACGAATACGAATACGAATTCGAGATGAGACATATCTTTCTAAAAAAAAAAATCATACTCGAATATCATCGAAATAAAAGAAAATCTCTTAAAATAAATCCTGAATTCGAAAACATCTCAACGTTATCCTCCACGCGACGGAAGCCAGAACACTGAGTAA
>NC_061825.1:2683195-2690695 GCF_019202785.1 Penaeus chinensis
ACACACACAGACATACACACACACACGCACACACACACACACACAGACATACACACACACACGCACACACACACACACACACACACACACACACACATACCCCCCCCCACACACACACACACACACACACACACACACACCACACTCACACACACACATACGGGCACGCAAACACACTCACACACTCACACACACATACCCCCACACACACATACATACACACAACACACGCACACACACACACATATAACCCCCCCCACACATACACGCACACACACAAACCCACACACACATACCCCCCCCCCCCCACACAAATCAGACACACGCACAAACACACCAACACACACACACATACCCCCCCCCCCCACACACACACGACACACGCACACTCACGCACACACCACACCACACACACACATACCCCCCCCCACACACACACAGACACAACAACACACCACACACATACCCCCCCCCCCCACACACACAGCACACGCACACACACACACATACGCGCACGCCTGGCATTGACGCCGCTCCCCCGAAGCCATCCTTTAGTTCCTTAATTATTATCATTTTTTAAAAATATCCTACTTTTCTTCCGGTGCCTTTACCTTTACCAAGCTTTGATCCAGACATCAAAAAAAAGAAAAAAAGAAGAAAAGAAAACGACACCCCCATCCCCCATTAAAAAAAAACGAAAAAAAAGGAAAGTAAAAAAAAAAAAAAAGGTATCAACCACAAAAAAAAAAAAAAAAAAAAAAAAAAGATAAGATAAAAATATTTGAAGAAACCTTTCCATCTTCGGGCACGTGTTCGTCGCCGTGCCAATACGAAAGAAACACACGCAGCCGAGAGAAGAGGTTTCGTCAAAGGCCCCCTGGAGAAGCTACCTCCTTCAGGCACAGGAAACGGAAGCCTCGAGCTGAAGGAAACCTCTTATATAGCATGGCTGTAGGGCATTAATGAGGTATCACAAGCTATGTCTAAGCATATTCAATGTGGTGGGAAGTTTATTAGTGAAGTTTACATTTTATTTAAGCATAAGGCCGTAAGTTACCAAAAAAGAAGTAAAAAAAAAGGAGAAAAAAGGGGAAAAAAAAGAAAAAAAGGAAAATTATACAAAAGGGGAGAAGGAAATCATTAAAAAGGAAATAAATAGGGAACTAAAATAGTTACCCATAAGAAGTGGAAGCGTTTTCTGAGAAGACGAAAAACTCCTTGACTAATGGTACAAAGACTGCAGTGTCCATGTAAAAGGCGGAATGAATTTGAGTGAAAATATGAAAAGAAAATAAATATATAAGCAGCTATAAATCGTGAAGCGACTCCTTCCCACCCCTTCCCCTTCCCCTACACCCCCTGACACGTACACCTTCACCTACCCCCCCCCCCCCCCTATCCCCACTTTTTACACCCACTGGCGATGCCGCGTCTAGATAAATGGTCCCACTGAACAGATTCCCTGAGTTGCCCCAAGTTGCGTCAAGTTGCCTTTGTTCCTAAGACTGCGTTGCCATACGTGAGACACTCCCAAAAATAATGTTCGAAGTTGCCAAATGCATCTATCTGTCATCCTGCCAGGTACTTGTGACTGATGTGTAATTAAAGTCTGCTTTTAACGAGTATTAATGAAAGGGTGACAAATGACTCTGAACTTGCGGTGAGGCACACCTCGGTGGCACAATGCAGCTGCCGAGGTTGATAATCCTTTGCGGAAATTAAGGACAGTTTTATGGGTGAGAGAATTAACAATAGGCCAAGTGTATGAAAAAGGAAAACAATGAGTTTCTGTATGAGGCGTTTTAATTACACACACACACACACACACACACACACACACACACACACACACACACACACACACACACACACACACACACACACACACACACACGTTTCGTCGTAACTGGATAAAGTTAGTCGAAAGGTAATATTAGCCACTAAATAGTTTACCGATCACACGACTAGCGATAATTATACCATTTAAAGTAACAATAACTGTAATTAAAATGGTAACAACATCAATAATGGAAAATGGATTAATGGTAACAATGATAAAACCCCATTTCTATTTCTGTATATATTTTTCGGTTATTATTTGTTCTTTACATAATTCTGTACATGGTTTTATTTACCTTTTCATACATACAATTAATCATTAACATTCTCTGGACATAAATTCCTTACATATTTTTTTTCTCGTTTTCATGAATAGCATTAATTATTAACACGTTATAATTAGTATTCCATTATTCGACCCAATGGTAGCGATTTCTCCCTAGCGACTTTGCAGCGAAGGTTTGATAAAAAAAAGGACTTTAAATTGCGAGCAAAACAAACTTCCTGTCAATAAAATCAGAGTCATTTTATACGTGCTGTTTTGCCTCACAACATCAGGCAGTTCCGGTGCAAAGTTTTAATTGGGCTCCAGCGATAAGCTTTTTAGCGCTTTTTCGCTCGTGATTAGCAGGTGCCACTCGCTACGACGGATCTGTTGCTCGCCCTCTGAGTGCAGGTCCCGATGCTATTTTGCATGCACGCACACACACACACACACACACACTATATCTATCTTCCTACCTATCTATTTGTCTATTTATATCTGTCTGTCTGCCTGTCTATCTGTCTTCCTGTCTGCATGTATATATATTTACACGCAAACACACATACCCACATGGAAATATACAGCCTACATTAAGTACGTACGTATATCCACGACCACACATACTAAACAGACTGCAAATCATCCTGTCCTTGCATATGAGCTTGCAAATGCGACCGAGGAAAGGCAAATATTACCCTATGATAAATCGGAAAAGGGAGAGAAAGCGAGGAACAAGTTAAACACTAACCTTTGTCCTTGGTTCCCGGATGACAAATGAGTGTTGGAGGCAAGCAAACTCTCTCCCGCTTTGTGCTTGCCGCTTGGGTCACCACGGGGGCTCACTAAGGTCTTTACTAAGGTTAATGTAGCTGATGCATTGGGCGCACGCAATATTAGCCTTTAGACTCATTTATGTCCTTAATTAAGTATACTGACAGTTTTTTCTTTTCTTTTTGCTGAATTATAAAACGGCAGATCCATTTGTTAGTTAATTGTATATTTATTACAACAATTAGAGTACTGAATTATTCATCATTAACATAATGACATTGTTTTAAATGCTATATACTCACTGGCTAGGAAAAGCTTTAATCTGAATATTAATTGGGGAGTGCGTGGCGGTCTGTACACTCAAATCGAAAGGGCGGAAGGAGTAGGGACGTTCCTACGTTTTTTCAGTCGTTTAGAACTGCAAACATCTGTATGTCTCAGTTGGCTAAAAATAATGTTTAACTGCAAAGCTGATATCTTCAGGTCATAATATATATATATATGTATATATGTATATATGTATATATAAGTATATATATGTATATATATACATATACATATATATATATATATATATATATATATATATATGAGAGAGAGAGAGAGAGAGAGAGAGAGAGAGAAATAGAGAGAGAGAGAGAGAGAGAGAGAGAGAGAGAGAGAGAGAGAGAGAGAGAGAGAAAGTAAAAGAGAAAGATAAAAAGAAAGAGAGATAGAGGGGAAAACGTCATATCATCAAACATTCTTTATATAATAAAAAAATGTGATGGCTTATTTAATGATCTATGTTCTGACCCGTTTAGAACTAGAGCAACATGTAACTTCCACGTATGCTCCACAAACGTTAATTCATTTGAATATATACGTAATTAGTCAATTAAACATTCGATAGACACGTGGGAATAAAAAGGTATCGGCAAACCTCGTTGCAAGGAACTCAACTTACATTCTGATTGGTCTTTGACTCCATAGGGCATTTACCTTAAGATAGTTACTGAATTATGAAGGTTTTTATTCCTTAACTTAGGCCTGTCAAAGAAACAAAATACAGAAAATACAGAAAGCAACCAATCTCGTTTCCGGATCAAATAATCGCCCTGCTGTTCTAGACAAAGGGAAATCTAAGAATCCGAAGTCTCCCCATTTAAGAAAATCTAGGAGATCGCTCTTTAAGTCCGTAAATGACGATGCCACTAACTTAAATTTCCAATTCAATTTTGCCATAAAACCCGCATGGCATAAAAGTCTATCACAGCATGACAAATCTTTTTTTTTTTCTTTTCTTTTTTTCTAAATACAGTCATGCCGGATCAGCAGTGATGTCAGCGTTACTACAACACTTGGGCAATGTTAACAAGAAGGATCACACTAGATTTTCCTTTCCCGTTGCGCTGGATGGACCCGCTGAAGCATGGGAACACCGGAGGGAATTATGCGCAGCTCTGACAAATTTTGCGGCGAAGAACAGACTTTTTTTTTTTTTTTTTTTTTTATTAATGATTTGTGTTTCGATTTGGAATTGTGCGATGGAATGCGAATTACAGCACTGCCGGATGGTCGTTTGAAGTCGTTATGGATATGTACATACACACGCACGCTCGCTCGGTCGCTCGGTCGCTCGGTGGCTCGCTCGCTCGCTCGCTCACTCACTCACTCACTCACTCACTCACTCACTCACTCGCTCACTCACTCACTCACTCACTCACTCACTCGCTCACTCACTCTCTCACTCGCGCACTCGCTCACTCGCTCACTCTCACTCACTCACTCACTCACTCTCTCTCTTTCTCACTCTCACTCTCACTCTCACTCACTCACTCACTCACTCACTCACTCACTCACTCACTCACTCACTCACTCACTCACTCACTCACTCTCTCACTCTCACTCTCACTCTCACTCTCACACTCACTCACTCATTCACTCATCCACTCACTCACTCACTCACTCACTCACACGTTTTTCTCTGATTTGTGTTCCTCCTTCCGAATGGTCGTTTTAAGTGGATTATAGATATGACGGTATATTTAGCTAAACGGATGATATAACGGGTAGATTCACAGTTGGTTTGATGGCACTATTGATCCAGTCTTTTAAAACTTTGTCGTTTTTATTATTATTTATAGAACTGATAACAAGTTTATTTCCACTTTCAGAGATTTTCTCCTGACGCTGATAGAAGAAAGTTTTTGTATTTCTTTGCTTTGAAACGAAACGAAACGAAGAGAAAGGAAGAAAAACAAATTACATAAAATCTGGAATATGTGGGTGGAAAAGAGATATAGTTTCGAATTTCTATAATCCTTATCATATTAATGAACAAAACCCGGTTTAAAAACTAATAACATCAGAAAGTAAAACGCAAATCAAGTTAATTTTCTTACGGACGTTAAATCCATTCTTTTAAATGTTACAAGATGTATATATATACACACATACATACATGCATACACACACATACACACACACACATACACACACACAAACACACACACACACACACACACACACACACTCAAACACACACTCAAACACACACATACGCACACACACACACATACGCACACACACACACACATACACACACACAAACACACACACACACACACACACACACACACACACTCAAACACACACATACGCACACACACACACATACGCACACACACACACATACGCACACACACACACACATACGCACACACACACACAGCATCTGGCGTCCTGGGTTTCCTCGCCCCGCCTTCCTGCAGCTGACTTATTCCTTCATTTTGTTTTTTTCTCTCTCTCTCCAATTTCTTCTTTTTCAACTTCGTGAGGTTTGGGTTATACTGCTTAATGTTTTTGTGTTATTTCGATTTTTCCTTTTTTTTCGCTTTCATTCACGAGTCTTATTCACCCCGCCTCTTTCTCCCTCTTTCCCTCCCTCACTCTCTTCCATTCTCTTCCTCTCTCTCTCTCTCTATCTCTCTCTCTCTCTCTCTTCCCCCAATATCTCCCCCCCCGTCTCTCTCTTCCTTTCTCTCTCTCTCTCTCTCTCTCTCTCTCTCTCTCTCTCTCTCTCTCTCTTCCTTTCCCCCCCAGTATCCCCCACTCCCCCCCTCTCTCTCTCTCTCCTCTCTCTCTCTCTCTCTCTCTATCTCTCTCTCTCTCTCTCTTCCCCCAATATCTCCCCCCCCGTCTCTCTCTTCCTTTCTCTCTCTCTCTCTCTCTCTCTCTCTCTCTCTCTCTCTCCCTCTCTCCCTCTCTCCCTCTCTCCCTCTCTCCCTCCCTTCCTTCCTCCCTCCCCCCCCTCTCCCCCCCCCCCTCTCTCCTCTCCTCTCTCTCTCTCTCTCTCTCTCTCTCTCTCTCTCTCTCTCTCTCTCTCTCTCTCTCTCTCTCTCTCCCCTCCTCTCATCCCACGCACATTCTCTCTTCTATCATTTATCTAACTATTCATCCGTATTCATCTTTTTATTTGTATCCTTTTTAGCAACTGCCTCGTAATTTGCTGATTATATTTACTTGTAAAACAATTTACCTCATTGCCTTGCCTCTCATTTGTCTCTATTTTTCTTGTGATCATATCGTTTATCTTCATTTTTCATAACCATCCTTTCGTCTCCTATTTTCGCAGTGATTATTACTATTATCATCATTGTTGCTGTTATTATTATTATTACTATGATTATTTTTATCATTATTATTATTGAAATTATTATTGCTATTATCATCATTAATGACACTATTATCCTCATCATTTTCAATAATATCGTTATGAATAATGATACCGATAGTATCATTATCATCATTATCATTACTGTTATAATTCACCATCATTACTATTATCATTATATTTTTCCTTCTGTTTCCCCTTTAATGCCTCCGTTTTCTTCTGTAATAACGCAATACCAATGCCATAATAATCTAGACAATCCAATTAATAAAAACATTTATTGTTCTCATTCATTTATCGATTCATTATAAGTGTATTACTCAAATTTTCAATTGAATTCTATCTTCTACATTGATTATCCTTCTTACTCATGTATTTATCAGTTATTATTATCATTATCAATTTTTTTTTTTATCGTATTTTGGTCTCTATCAGCATCCCTCATCCATCATCCTCAGGTCGTTTATCTCCGGCTGTTCATCTGTATAAAATGGTATTCCCTTATGTCCTCGTGGTAGGCGGCCTAGATGTGCCCGAGGGAGGGAGGGAGGAGGGAAGGTAGGGAGGGAGGAAGGAGGGAGAAAGGGGGGGAGGGGGAGGGAAGGTAGCGAGAGAGGAGGAGGGAAGGTGGGGAGGGAGGAAGGAGGAAAGGTAGGGAGGGAGAAAGGAGGGAAGGTAGGGCGGTAGGAAGAAGGGAAGGTAGGGAGGGAGGAAGGAGGGAGGAAGGAGGGAAGGTAGGGAGGGAGGGAGGGAAGGTAGGAAGGGAGGGGGAGGGAAGGTAGGGAGGGAGGAAGGAGGGAAGGTAGGGAGGGAGGAAGGAGGGAAGGTAGGGAGGGAGGAGGGCGGGAAGGGAGGGAGGGAGGAGGGAGGTAGGGAGGGAGGGAGGAAGGAGGGAAGGGAGGGAGGGAGGAGGGAGGAAAGGTAGGGAGGGAGGGTGGAGGGAGCAAAAAGGGAAGGTAGGGGAGGAGGA
>NC_061825.1:2693195-2698195 GCF_019202785.1 Penaeus chinensis
GAAAAGGAAAAAACAGAAAAGAAAAAAAAATAAGAAAAGAAGAAGAGGAAGAAGAAAAGAACGGAAAATAAGAAAAGAAAATACAGAAAAGAAAAAAAAAAAAAAAAAAAGAAAAGAAGACGAAGAAAAAGAAGAAGAAAATCAGACGTAGTACTGAAACAGAAATAAAACGAGGAAAAGAACTTACGAAAATGTTCCTTCTGACCCACCATATCAACTTCCTCACACGCATACAAGATTAGCCGAGTTATGAGGCAGCATTAATCTCAGAGGATAAATCATCCAATCAGAGTAAATGCAGAGAGTTTCACTAATTATGGTCTGTATAGATTATGTGGAAATATATTCAATTGCTCGTGTTTATAGATGTTCTGCACATTACATAAACATTGCGAGGAAAAGTGAGCGGGGTAACTGTAATTAAAATACAGTTGTAATGTAATGCCGGGTTGCATGTTAAAAGAAACTAGGAATAAATAAATGAATAGATAGCAGGGATATAAACTGTGATGAATAATAAGTGCACACAGACACACACACACACATACACACACACATACACACACACACACACACACACACACACACACACACACACTCACACACACACAAATTCAAATGAGATCTCGGGCTATTGAAGTACAAGAGATCATACTAAGTTTTCCTAAATTCCTGCTATCTAATGAAAAAAGTTGAAGGATTTTTGTACGAATGAATGTCAAATATTTGAAGAATGTTTTTCGTATTAATTAATTCAATCATGTGAACGCCCCAAGTTAAGAAGAGTCATTTCACTTACTTAACAATCTCGAAGTTAAGAGATAAAGAGTCAATTAATTTAATGCTCCCAATGTAGTGAGATATGATGGGTCAGTCCATTCGTGTAATATTGAATAAGTTGTTAGATAAGGCAAGTCAATTCATGAATCTATTACCCCGAAGTTGTGAGATGAGTCAGTTCACCTCACCCGACGCTTGCGAAGTTGTGATAAGATGGGTCAATTCACTCATCTAACGCTTCCAAAATTATGATAAGACAAGTCAGTTCACTGATCTAATGCTATCAATATTTTTCGTCATCTCTCTCTCTCTCTCTACACACACACATACGCAGATATATATATATATATATATATATACATATACATATATATATATATATATATATATATATATATATATATATATATACTTGTTTTTTTTTTGTTTTTTTTTGTGCAAATTATCGTAAAACACACACAGACACACAAATATATATATTATTTTTTTAAACACAATATCTTAACATAACAAGACGCACACACACACACACACATGAGAGAGAGACAGACAGACAGACCGATAACAGAAACAGAGAAAGTAAATTGAAAAATATATTAACACTCCAACCAGTAGTAAATGTGATATTAAAGAACCACAACAGTATCTCCCCCGTAGGTACACTACAAGTTAATATTCGTAACGAAATCCCAAAGCCAATTTCGTATTCCAGAAGGCCGATCCGGGAGAACAGACTGGCTAGAGGATGCAAGCTGAGTGGGTCGTAAATCTTTATCTAAAAAGAGAAAAAAAGAAAGAAAGAAAGAGAGAAAAAACAGCAAAATACACAGTTGCTGGGAATTGAAAATCGAACGACTAGGCATGGAGAGCCAAACAATCGAACGACTGATTAAAACAAATTAACTAAGAATTGTACAACATAACGACCGAACAGTCAAACGGCCCATGTTAACCAGGGACTGAATACACAAACAATCCAACGACATGCTGACTAGGTACTAAAATCCGAATGACCGAACGACTCATGATAACGGGACAGTGGAAAGGCGAACGACCGAACTAGTTAACTTTAAATTGAACAACCGAACGACGCTCGTTATCTTAGAATTGAACAACCGAACGACCGAACGACACATATTAACTAGAAATTGAGAAACACTAAAACAAAAACAAACAAAAACAACAGCAAAACGACTAGTCAATTTGTTTGCGATATTCCAACCACTCGACAAGTTTTCTATGGCAAATATGCGAGGATTTGGCGGTGTTCAGAAGTCTGTAGCGAGTGATGGATAGATGGATGGATAGGTGGAGAAAGGGAGAGAAGGGGAGTGAGAGGGAGGGAGGGGGAGAGAGAGAGAGGAGGGAGGAAGGGAGAGGAAGGCAGACAGGGAGGGAGGGAGGCAGAGAGGGAGAGGACGGAGGGAGGGAGGGGAGGGAGGGAGAGGAAGGCAGACAGGGAGGGATGGAGGGAGGAAGGGAGAGGGAGGGAAAAAGAGTGAGAGATGGGGAGAGAGTGGGGAGAAAGTAAGAGGGAGGGAGAAACAGATAGATAGAGACAGAGAGAGAGATAAAGTGAAATAGAAAGGAAGAAAAGAAGAAGAAAAAGTAGAAGAAGAAACAGAAGAAGAGGAGAAGGAAGATAGATAGATAGACAGATAGAGAGAGAGAGAGAGAGAGAGAGAGAGAGAGAGTAAGAAAGAGAGAGAGAGAGAGAGACCCGCTGAACAAACAAGCCCTTCCAGAACTTTCGTCTAATTATAAAGTTACCGCAAATCTATCACGCACTTCGCCATTTACAAGCTGATGATGAGGGAAACTTGATTAATTACATTTTCTTTGGCGATCTTTACCACCAGGTTAATTAAATCTCCTCCATATTCGGGCATTGAAGCCGACGGACTGACGGAAGAGCGGTGACAGCTCATCAGGTGCCGCACAAAAGAGGAGGAGGAGGAAGGGGGGGAGGAGGAGGAAGGGGAGGAGGAGGAAGGGGAAGAAGGGGAGGGAGGAGGAAGGGGGGAGGAGGAGAGAATGGTGGAGGAAGGGGGGGAGGAGGAGGAGGAAGGGGGAGGAGGAGGAGGAAGGGTGGAGGAGGAGGAGGAAGGGGAGGAGGAGGAGGAGGGGGGGGAGGAGGAGGAGAAAGGGGGGGATGAGAAGGAGGAATGGGGGGAGGAGGAAGGGGTGGAGGAGGAGAAAGGGGAGGAGGAGGAGGAAGGGGAAGGGGAGGAGGGAATGGTGGAGGAACGGGAGGGAGGAGGAGGAGGAAGGGGGGAGGAGGAGAAAGGGAAGGTGGAGGAGAAAGGGGAGGGGGAGGAGGAAGGGGTGGAGGAGGAGGAGGAGGAATGGGGGGAGGATGGAGGAATGGGGGGAGGTGGAGGAAGGGGGGAGGGGGAGGAAGGAGAGGGAGGAGGAGGAGGAAGAAGGGGAGGGAGGAAGAAGGGGAGGAGGAGGAGGAAGGGGGGAGGAGGAGGAGGAAGGGGGGAGGAGGAGGAAGGGGGGAGGAGGAGAAAGGGGAGGAGGAGGAGGAGAAAGAAAGGGAGGAGGAATGGGGGGAGGAAGAAGGGGAGGAGGAGGAGGAAAGGGGGGAGGAGGGAGGAGGAGGAATGGGGGGAGGATGGAGGAATGGGGGGGGGGGGAGGAAGGGGAGGGAGGAGGAGGAGGAAGAAGGGGAGGAAGGGGAGGGAGGAAGAAGGGGAGGAGGAGGAGGAAGGGGGGAGGAGGAGGAAGGGGGGAGGAGGAGAGAGGGGAGGAGGAGGAGGAGAAAGAAAGGGAGGAGGAATGGGGGGAGGAGGAAGAAGGAATGGTGGAGGAAGGGGAGGAGGAGGAAGGGGAGGAGGAGGAGGAATGGGGGTGAGGAGGAATGGGGGGGAGGAGGAGGAAGGTGGGAGGAGGAGGAAGGGGAGGAGGAGGAGGAAGGGGAGGAGGAGGAGGAAGGGGAGGAGGAGGAGGAGGAAGGGGAGGAGGAGGAAGGGGGGGAGGAGGAATGGGGGAGGAAGAGGAAGGGGAGGAGGAGGAGGAAGGGGAGGAGGAGGAATGGGGGGAGGAGGAATGGGGGGAGGAGGAGGAAGGAGTGGAGGAGGAGGAGGAAGGGGGGAGGAGGAAGGGGAGGGAGGAGGAAGGGGGGAGGAGGAGGAAGGGGTGGAGGAGGAAGGGGGGAGGAAGGAGGAAGGGGAGGAGGAGGAGGAAGGGGAGGAGGAAGGGGTGGAGGAGGAGGAAGGGAGCAAGAGGAGGATGAAGGGGAGGAGGAGGAGGAGGAGGAAGGGGAAGGAGGAGGAGGAAGGGGAGGAGGAGGAAAGGGGGGGAGGAGGAGGAAAGGGGGGAGGACGAGGAAGGGAGGAGGAGGAGGAATGGGGGAGGAGGAAGAGGGGAGGAGGAGGAAGGGGAGGAGAAGGCAGGGGAGGAGGAGGAGGAGGAGGAGGAGGGGGAGGAGAAGGAGGAGAAAGAGAACGACAAGGACAGGGTCGAGAAGAAGGACAAGGAGAAGGAGGAGGGCAGAAGGAGAAAAGAAGAGGGAGAAGATGCGAAGGAAGAAAGGAAGAAAGGAAGGAAGACTCAGTGGAGGAGAAGAAGAGAAGAGAGGAAGGAGGAGGAGGCTGTAATCCGAACGACCGAACAACCTATGATAACGAGGCAGTAAGAAGGCGAACGACCGAACGTTTGTACACTGAACAACCGAACAACTGAACGAGATACTAGGTATTGAAAGAGATGGAAGAGAAAGTAGAAAGGAGGGAAAAGGAGAGATCGATAACACAGAGCATAAAGGATAAGAGGAGGAGGAATGAGAGGAACAGATTAGAAGGAACACAGACGAAATGAAAAAGGAGAAAGTAGAGTAAGAGAAAGTAGAAGCAAAGAAGAAGAAGAAGAAAAGATGAACGGCAAGAGGACAAAAATAAAGCTAGGAAGAAGAGGGAGAAGAAAGGGAGGGTCAAAAGATGGAGGACGCTGAGAAGGAGAAGGAGAGGGAGAAGGAGAAGGAGAAAGACAAGGACAAGGACAAGAAGAAAGACAAGAAGAAGAAGAAGGACAAGGAGAAGGAGGAGGACGAGGAGGAGGAGGAGGAAAGTGGATAGAGGGAAGGGAAGGGATGAGAAAGAGGAGATAAGGAGGAGAAAAAGAAGAGGAAGAGGAAGGAAGAAGGAAAAACGGATGATGACACTGATGAAGAAAAGGATGAAGATGAGGAGGAGAGGGAAGCAGGGTGAGAAAAGGCT
>NC_061825.1:2705695-2708195 GCF_019202785.1 Penaeus chinensis
AGATTACTTATATCCTAAATAACAAAAGAAATATAAACTACACCCACTCTATCCATTAGACATAAGAAAAGATTCATCAGCTTCTTCTACTTAGGAAAAAACGAAGAAACAATTTGCACGTAAATGTATCCATTAGGCTCGGTAGGTAGGCCTATATAATGGCGCAAGGGAACGATTATTTTGCTGTCATTCACGAGATATTACTTGTGGGATGAGTGAAGTACATGTTGACTATATTATAGCTGAGTGGATTAGGCTTTCGTTCACAGAAAGAGAGAAAGAATAGAGAATGAGGAAAGAATAAAAATAAGAAAATAAGAATAAAAAAAAGAAGGAAAGAAAGAAGATGAAGAAACAAAGAAAAAAAAACGAAACAAAGAAAGAGGATGAAGAAACAAAGAAAGAAGATGAAGAAACAAAGAAAAAAAAGAAGATGGATTAAAACAAACAAACAAACAAACCATATATATATAGATATATAGATATATATGAGTGTGTTTTTACAATATTTTCGTTTCTCTCATGTTCACGAATAAGAGTATTTTTATTATTATCATCATTACCATAACCGCAAATATACTTTCGTTTAACCAATTTCCTTAGATTTATTCATACAAAAAGCCCGCCCTCTCCCAAGTTTGATCACACGGCTGGCAGGGGTGTTGCACGATCGATAATTGATAATAATAATTGACTTGGTTTGAAAATGTATATTTCTTCTATTCGAGTTTACAGTTTTCAACAATTCGTAATTTTGTTTCTCATATATCTTTGATTACATTAATACTGGTATTTGTGATCGGAATGTTTAAATTATAGCCGCATTTGCTGTATAGTAGTACCACTAAGAACCAAAGTTATAATTTAACCAGTTATTATTATTATCATCATAAGTATCATTGTAATTAATGTTATCATTATTTTTTGTTCTTATTAACAATTATAACTGTATTATATTTGCCATTAAAGTTAATACATCAACTCATTTGTCTACTTATGCATTTCTCCCTAACACTGCACAGACGCCCCTCAGATCACACACACACACACATACACACACACACACACACATTCACTCACTCACTCACTCACTCACTCACTCACTCACTCACTCACTCACTCACTCACTCACTCACTCACTCACTCACTCACTCACTCACTCACTCACTCAAACACACACACACACACACACACACACACACACACACACAGAGATGTGTATATATATATACATACATACATATATATATATATATATATATATATATATATATATATAAAGACGGAAATGCTGGCTAGCGGAAGTAATGTTACACCAAACCAATTCAATTCCAGTGCACTTTTTTTTTCTTTTCTTTTTTTATATAACGTCGCCCACAGTACAGTATGATATAACTTACGTAACGGGCGAAGCTGTCATCTCGCAGATACACACGCGTTTCTAAGTTATTTTGTTCACCGCACCAAGCATGAAATTGCTCGAAAGTATACTCCTGGCGAACTTTGGAAATATGAAGGAAGCTGAGAGATTTAGCGGGGAAATATTGGGGAAGGGGGGGGGGGGGCGATTCTACGAATGTTAGTGAAGGTTAATATTGAGAAGGAAAGTAGGTATAAAAATTTATCAAGGTTTATTTGACGTATGTTTTATTAAAACACAAAGGGCAACTAAATATTGCCCAGATGTGAGTAAAGTCCTGGTAGGTATACATCAGACATATAAATATACATACACAAACACACACACACATACATACTTATGTATAATTATATATATATATATATAATCATATATATTTGTACACACACACACACACACACACACACACACACACACACACACACACACACACACACACACACCACACACACACACACACAAACACACATACACACACACACACATATATATAACACACACACATACACAAATATAAAAGCACATACACAAGATAAATCAGCAACACGCTCCATACACATTCCGAAAAAAAAAAAAAATTACACATACAGTTCACGGCCAAAGCAAGCCCAGCGTGAACCGCATACTGACCAGCATTCGATACTGTCACCTAAACAAGTCACAGCATTCTAACACTGACTTGATACCCGCTGTGATGTGATTTTTCCTGTGATGTTCTTCGTTGAAAGAATTATGAAGTTGATGAGTAAAGAGGTAAAGGAAAGAATGAATAGGAAGATGGATTTTAAAAGTATTTGTATTCGAAAGTATTTAAAGGAAAATGGAGGAATTTATGGCATAGGTTTTCCCTAATGAAATAAAATGCATGTATATGTGAGTCAGATTTCAACTTCAAACTATGATAATCTAATATTCATTTTTGCATCTCATGCATCTGAGCAATGGAGATGAAACAATAATGAAGGATTAATCAGCTCTCCATTGTTTAATTAAATGGATTGAAATATTGTATATATTTAGTTTCCCTCTCCAATACAAACTATAAATCTTTTTACCGGTCAGTTCAGTAGCATTTGCGAA